>NW_028158594.1:110000-166632 GCF_964263955.1 Coregonus lavaretus | reverse complement strand
TTTCAAATAAATAAAAAAACACACTCAGCATGATGTTTATAAAGGGTTGTTATGTTGAATTTAGGGGATTTTCAACAGATCATGGGTGGTGTTTACTATGCTGTAGGATGGAACGGTTTGTTGGGGGATATTTGAACCTAAATTAATGGAATAAACTGCAGTAATCAGAGGAATGGTTATCACTAGGTAAATGGATAAAACAGGGGAAAAATATTACTGACTGGCAGAATACACCAAATGGGGATCAGTATGGCCACTCCACTGGGAGATATAGAAGAAAGTTGAATTGGAGAGCAAAAACCCAGCCCAGGGTCCACCTGGAGATAAGTTTTAACGGATGACAGGAAGAGATTTTCTTAACTCAGGAACAGGAGGCTGAGTTAGCAGCAATTCCGTTCAAATTATGGTCACAAGGACAATAGATGTAGGACTAATTAAGGGGGTAGCTCCAGTACAAGTGATTCCTCGATCCGATAATAGACCATACCAAAAGCAATATACTATGAAACCAGAAGCAATAAAAGGGATAACACCTACATTTGAGCATTTACTTAAGGGAGGGGTGATAATTCCTGGAGATGAGGCACAATGCAACTCTCCAGTATTTCCTGTTAAAAAGGCGGCACCTAGCGCCGACTGGAGGATGGTCATGGACTTACAGTTAGTTTAATAGAAATATAATTCCCAGAGTTCCATGTGTACCAGATCCACATACATTGCTGAACCAATTGAAACCAGAGAACTCCTATTTTACAGTGATAGATTTAGCTAATGCTTTCTTTAGTATCCCAGTTCATCCGGATAGTCAGGGGTGGTTTGGCTTTACTTTTCAGGGAAGGAAATGGACTTACGCTAGGAGGCCTCAAGGCTACTCAGAAAGTCTTACAATCTTTGTCCAGGCTATAACTAAGAATTTGGGAAAGTTTGAACCTAGGGAAGGAAGCCAAATGTTAGTTTATGTAGATGATATTCTATTGGCTAATCCCACTCAGGAGGGATGTAAGAGGGATACAATCCAATTGTTAACCTTCCTGGCAGAACAGGGACACAAAGTGAGCAAAAAGAAACTTCAACTTTGGCATAGCGAGGTCATTTACCTAGGACACACTATAACACAGGAGGGGCAAATGTTAAACTCATCCAGGAAAACTGCTATACTTGAAGCGCCAGAACCGTTAAAACAAAAAACAAATGATGAGCTTTTTGGTAATGATAAACTGCTGTAAAGCTTGGGTACTCCATTATGTACTGCATACAGGTAAATTGAGTGATCTTATCTATGGGAAGGCAATGGCAGCCCATGGTAAAGTAATTTGGAACTCTAAGGAGGCATACATACATCAGGGATGTTATCCAAATGGTAGAGAGTAACGAGGGATATGACATTGGTCATGATTTAAAGATGATGAGGTTTTTTGGTGGGCTATTAGACATAACTGGGTTAATCATGAACATAGAGATTTTTATTCTTTGTTGCTAGACAGAAGACTTAGGTGACCTAAGAATAGACTTGTCATGTCCAACAATCAGTCTTCAGGTCAAGCCCGGGAGAGCCTGGGTAGAACAGAGTTTGAACTAAACATGAGTGTTTTTACAAGATAAGAGATTGAAGATTGGATTACTAATTGATTCTGAACTGGATGAAAGTTGAATTTAGCTGCCATAAAAGACAAAGGAAGTGGGAGGAGCAATAAAAAGCAAAATACAATCTCAAAAATGAAAGGCATGGCAATTGGATGATAAATTACCTAAGGGATGGTTTAGAAAGGTGGTAATATTGACACATGGGCAAATCATGTGTCAAAAAGGGGGAGTGATAGGATTAAATAATAATGATAGGATTAAATAAAAAATACTTAAAAAGAAAAAACACAACAATAGAAATTGAGAGCTCAACATGTATGTGTGAAGATAGTTTATTAACCACACCTGTATGTCAGAGGTTTTGTGCCCCACAGGTGAACTAAAGGAGAAGGTGACCCACTCTATCTCACCAGGAGACTGGGTGTGGATCCCTAAAAGAAGAAAAACTGGAAGCAGGCCTGTCGGGAAGGGCCCTATCAAGTCCTATTAGATCCACCTGGGTGCATGTCACACACTGCAAAAAGGTAAACCCAGTTACACCTGATGAACAAACACAGAGTTAGGAGAAAGAACCGATCACCACTAGGGCTCGGGGGTTAGCTCCTTAACGAAGATTCCCTTACCCTGTCTGATCATCCCTGTGTGAGTTCGGTAGAAGGTGAAGCAATGGGTTGGCGTCTGACATGTTCTCAGGGCAAGGGTGGGGATTCACAGGTCTCCTGACGGTAGGTAGCTGTCTGATTGTGGGGGCCATATTCCTAACACACTCAAACCCTTCTGATCAGCCAAAAGTAGTAGTTAACCTAACACAAGTTGATAAAATAATACCTGAGCACAGTCTACGAAGGCATAGGAGACAGCTAGACGTAGGGAAAGGGGAAGCACTAGGGACTTTAGGGGAGGACATCACCATATGTATGACACCATGTACATCCTGGGATTATGTAGTTGCTCATACCGAGGGGGGGATATGTAAATCTCCATACACAGTTTAGGGACAGGTGTAGTATTGTGAAAGTAGGGAATTACCAGAAATGGCAGTGCGACCCATAGAAGGGTAGGTACTGTCTGAAAGTCTGAAGTACGCAAAAACAGGTTTATCCTCCATGCAAGCCACCTGGGAATGTGGTGAAAGAGTCTTGTAGTAACTTGAACTATCTGTATCCCCCGATAACAAAGTCATTCCGACCTAGGTTGCCTACGTTTGAAGTCTCAGGGGATTCTAATTGTTTTTCTAGGACTAGTAAGATAGGATACAGAGTAGGGCATCTTAGCTCCTGCTCCTACACAGAGAATATCACAACTAAAAGAGACCATGACTAATCTCTCCTCTTTGTTGCAGCCAGAGGATTTTAGGAACCAAAACCAGGCCCGTGCTGACATCTGATGGTTGTGTGGTGATAACTGATTGTGAATTCACCTACATACGCAAACAATCAAACGTGTCAGAGACTGGTGAGTTGTCACGTAGAAAGTAGGACCTCCTCCCGGGATCCTTTGATGAAAGGATCCTGTGATGGGATAGGAGTAACTCGAGGGGTTCCAGAAAAATTCAAAGCTAGGAATCAGATCGCAGCTGAGTTTGAATCAAGTATTTTTGGTGGTCAACAATTAATAAAAACGTAGATTGGATCAATTATATTTACTATAACCAGCAAAGATTTATAAACCACACTCGTGATGCAATAAAGGGATTAGCTGAGCAGACAGCGGCAACTAGCTTAATGACATGGCAGAATAGAATAGCTTTAGATATGCTTTTGGCTGAGCGGGGCGGAGTTTATGTTCTGTTTGGATCTATGTGCTGTATTTTCATCCTCAAACAATATAGCACCGGACGGGTCCGTGACAAAAGAGCTTCAGGGGAGTAACTACGCTGGTGAATGAACTGGCTGAGAACTCTGGTATTGATAGCTCCATAAACGGTTGGTTTGATAACATATTTGGTAAATGGAAAACTATTGTTGTAACTATTCTGGGTGAAGTTATAGCTTCTATGGGTATACTTGTTCTTTGTGGATGTTGTCTTATTTCCTGTGTCTGAGGTTTGGTGAGAAAGGAGATGGAGAAGGTGATTTCCCAACAGATGGTGAGATACGGCCCAATCCTGGACTCCAACCTAAGGAATTGAGGATATGACCTACCAGGCTTGGTGGAGTGACACTAGAGGGTGTCTAAAGGGGGCCAAAATTTACTTCTCTGTTTGTGTTTTATGTTTTAATAGTCTTATGTTTTGTGTTCTATTAATCCTGTGTTTTATGCTTTATTAATCAAGTTAACCATGTGAATGTTTGTCTTTCCTTATGTGATGGTTTGAAGTTCTTTGATGACTGGTAACAATTTGCAAGTTGGGTGTAGATGGACTGAGGGTTTTAATTTTTTTGTAACATTATGGCCTATTAATAAAAGTGTGATTATTTTTGTTTGTATTGTATTTTAATGAGTGACACCCTAGAGGGTGTCAAAAGAGGGATTGTTGGGCTCTATTTTCTAAATAATTGGATTGATGGGATGACTAACTTAGAAAGAATGCATTCTTGACTGGGCTAATGTAGGTTGTGACACCTGGCAAGCTGTGATTGATGTGAAGAGCTGTTTTAGGGGGTAAAGGGAGATAGGGATTTGTGTCTCCAGATGCTGGAATATACTGGTTCTTTGTGATCTGTGAACCTTCCTTGGACGTAGGAATGGTGTCTAAGGGAGCTGGCTCTTCTCACTATGACAGGTTGTTATGATATGGACATATGCCTGGTAACAGAGATGCATCAACGGATTGACTGAGTAAGTCTAAACCACGCTCAAGTCTCTACTCTAATTGGCCAGCAGAGAAGTGGGAAATTCTCTCTGTCAGAGTATTTGAGCAACAATCTGGAACAATGGATTAGTTCTCTGGGGTGCCCTGCGAGGTATCTCAGAGAGCCCGTATATACGAAACATCATATTTACCATTGAAGGTTTTTTGCATTAATTAAAATAACTAGTATATCTTAGAAGTCGTGTTGACCTCTTTTGTTCCTAATACCAGATTTGAATTGACGCGACTTTGACAACACAGATTCTCATTTAGGTGTTTTGCGTTGCACATGTTTACCTGAGCTACAACACTTCCTGAACTAATAGAAACTGGGAAGGGAAAAAACAACGTTGGAGCAAAAATACCTCAACTGATGTGCAGTACACCCCCTGGACAGGACACCAGGTGGTCCTCTGTAGCTCAGCTGGTAGAGCACGGCGCTTGTAATGCCAAGGTAGTGGGTTCGATCCCCGGGACCACCCATACAAAAAAATTATAATTTTAATGTATGCACGCATAACTGCAAGTCGCTTTGGATAAAAGCGTCTGCTAAATGGCATATTATTATTATTACCAGTCTATCTCCTGTTTCTGTAGTGTACAGTACACCCCCTGGACAGGACACTAGTCTATCTCCTGTTTCTGTAGAGAGACAGCTTGATGTACAGTACACCCCCTGGACAGGACACTAGTCTATCTCCTGTTTCTGTAGTGAGACAGCTTGATGTACAGTACACCCCCTGGACAGGACACTAGTCTATCTCCTGTTTCTGTAGTGAGACAGCTTGATGTACAGTACACCCCCTGGACAGGACACTAGTCTATCTCCTGTTTCTGTATTGTACAGTACACCCCCTGGACAGGACACTAGTCTATCTCCTGTTTCTGTAGAGAGACAGCTTGATGTACAGTACACCCCCTGGACAGGACACTAGTCTATCTCCTGTTTCTGTAGTGAGACAGCTTGATGTACAGTACACCCCCTGGACAGGACACTAGTCTATCTCCTGTTTCTGTAGTGAGACAGCTTGATGTACAGTACACCCCCTGGACAGGACACTAGTCTATCTCCTGTTTCTGTAGTGAGACAGCTTGATGTACAGGACACCCCCTGGACAGGACACTAGTCTATCTCCTGTTTCTGTAGAGAGACAGCTTGATGTACAGTACACCCCCTGGACAGGAATCTAGTCGATCTCCTGTTTCTGTAGTGAGACAGCTTGATGTACAGTACACCCCCTGGACAGGACATTAGTCTACCTCCTGTTTCTGTAGAGAGACAGCTTGATGTACAGTACACCCCCTGGACAGGACACTAGTCTATCTCCTGTTTCTGTAGTGAGACAGCTTGATGTACAGTACACCCCCTGGACAGGACACTAGTCTATCTCCTGTTTCTGTAGTGAGACAGCTTGATGTACAGGACACCCCCTGGACAGGACACCAGTCTATCTCCTGTTTCTGTAGTGAGCCAGCTTGATGTACAGTACACCCCCTGGACAGGACACTAGTCTATCTCCTGTTTCTGTAGTGAGACAGCTTGATGTACAGTACACCCCCTGGACAGGACACTAGTCTATCTCCTGTTTCTGTAGTGAGACAGCTTGATGTACAGTACACCCCCTGGACAGGACACTAGACTATCGCAGGGCCTGTGAACAAAACAGAAGGTAACAGTACCTTCATTGAAGAAACAAGGACAGTGATATAAGCCAAGTATATTCATCCAGTAGGATAACCTAATGGGACTGTACCAAATGGCACCCTATTCCCTATATAGTGCTCTATGTACCAAATGGCACCCTATTCCCTATATAGTGCTCTATTTACCAAATGGCACCCTATTCCCTATATAGTGCTCTATGTACCAAATGGCACCCTATTCCCTATATAGTCCTCTATGTACCAAATGGCACCCTATTCCCTATATAGTGCTCTATATAGTGTGAGGCAGCTTGATGAACAAGTGCTAATTTTAACCAATTCAAAAATGTATATTGGGGCCTCCCGAGTGGCGCAGCGGTCTAAGGTACTGCATCAGAGTGCTGGAGGCGTCACTACAGACCCGGGTTCAATCCCGGCCTGTATCACAACCGGCCGTGATCGGGATTCCCATAGGGTGGCCCAGCGTCGTCTGGGTTAGGGGAGGGTTTGGCTGGGGAGGGCTTTACTTGGCTCTTCGCGCTCTAGCGACCCCTTGTGGCGGGCCGGGTGCATGCAGGCTGACCTCATCGTCAGGTGAACGGTGTTTCCTCAGACACATTGGTGCGGCTGGTTTCCGGGTTAAGCAGGTGGGTGTTAAGAAGCGCGGTTTGGCGGGTCATGACTCGCATGACTTGACCTTTGCCTCCCGAGCGTGTTGCAGCGATGAGTCAAGATCGAAATTGGGGAGAAAAAAAGGGGATACATTAAAAATATATATATATATTAAATTGGTTTGCATGTCAGATCCACTTATGGTAGTGTGGACTGTGAGAGGGAGGGATAACACAAGGCACTCTCTGCCTCTAGAGGATTTACATAACGACTGACACCTAGGTAGTTGGAGCGTTACAAGGGCAGGGGGTGCAGGGTTTAGTTCCATACCAGCACTAACACCCCTAGTTCAACCAGCCTACCAATCATCAAGACCCTGATTTGGTGGTTATTAAAAAATGTTATAAAACCATTATATTGCTTGCTTCATATGTGGCACCCCTAAAGGTTCTATATAGAACCCCAAATTAACATTTTGGGGTTTCTTTCAAGAAAAATGTTTATTGGGGTTCTAAATAGAACATTTAGGGGTGCTATATAAGCAAGTGATAGAACCCTGTGGTCCCGTGTAGCTCAGTTGGTAGAGCATGGCGCTTGCAACGCCAGGGTTGTGGGTTCAATTCCCACGGGGGGCCAGTATGAAAAAAATATGTATGCACTCACTAACTGTAAGTCGCTCTGGATAAGAGCTTCTGATAAATGACTAAAATGTAAAACCCCTTTTTGGTTCTATATACAGTGGGGGAAAAAAGTATTTAGTCAGCCACCAATTGTGCAAGTTCTCCCACTTAAAAAGATGAGAGAGGCCTGTAATTTTCATCATAGGTACACGTCAACTATGACAGACAAAATGAGAAAATAAAATCCAGAAAATCACATTGTAGGATTTTTAATGAATTTATTTGCAAATTATGGTGGAAAATAAGTATTTGGTCAATAACAAAAGTTTCTCAATACTTTGTTATATACCCTTTGTTGGCAATGACACAGGTCAAACGTTTTCTGTAAGTCTTCACAAGGTTTTCACACACTGTTGCTGGTATTTTGGCCCATTCCTCCATGCAGATCTCCTCTAGAGCAGTGATGTTTTGGGGCTGTCTCTGGGCAACACGGACTTTAATGGGGTTGAGATCTGGAGACTGGCTAGACCACTCCAGGACCTTGAAATGTTTCTTATGAAGCCACTCCTTCGTTGCCCGGGCGGTGTGTTTGGGATCATTGTCATGCTGAAAGACCCAGCCACGTTTCATCTTCAATGCCCTTGCTGATGGAAGGAGGTTTTCACTCAAAATCTCACGATACATGGCCCCATTCATTCTTTCCTTTACACGGATCAGTCGTCCTGGTCCTTTTGCAGAAAAACAGCCCCAAAGCATGATGTTTCCACCCCCATGCTTCACAGTAGGTATGGTGTTCTTTGGATGCAACTCAGCATTCTTTGTCCTCCAAACACGACGAGTTGAGTTTTTACCAAAAAGTTATATTTTGGTTTCATCGGACCATATGACATTCTCCCAATCCTCTTCTTGATCATCCAAATGCACTCTAGCAAACTTCAGACGGGCCTGGACATGTACTGGCTTAAGCAGGGGGACACGTCTGGCACTGCAGGATTTGAGTCCCTGGCGGCGTAGTGTGTTACTGATGGTAGGCTTTGTTACTTTGGTCCCAGCTCTCTGCAGGTCATTCACTAGGTCCCCCTGTGTGGTTCTGGGATTTTTGCTCACCGTTTTTGTGATCATTTTGACCCCACGGGGTGAGATCTTGCGTGGAGCCCCAGATCGAGGGAGATTATCAGTGGTCTTGTATGTCTTCCATTTCCTAATAATTGCTCCCACAGTTGATTTCTTCAAACCAAGCTGCTTACCTATTGCAGATTCAGTCTTCCCAGCCTGGTGCAGGTCTACAATTTTGTTTCTGGTGTCCTTTGACAGCTCTTTGGTCTTGGCCATAGTGGAGTTTGGAGTGTGACTGTTTGAGGTTGTGGACAGGTGTCTTTTATACTAATAACAAGTTCAAACAGGTGCCATTAATACAGGTAACGAGTGGAGGACAGAGGAGCCTCTTAAAGAAGAAGTTACAGGTCTGTGAGAGCCAGAAATCTTGCTTGTTTGTAGGTGACCAAATACTTATTTTCCACCATCATTTGCAAAAAAAATCATAAAAAATCCTACAATGTGATTTTCTGGAAATTTTTTCTCAATTTGTCTGTCATAGTTGACGTGTACCTATGATGAAAATTACAGGCCTCTCTCATCTTTTTAAGTGGGAGAACTTGCACAATTGGTGGCTGACTGAATACTTTTTTTCCCCACTGTAGATTTTGATATTTCTTAGAGTCTATGTTAGTGCTGTGCTGGAACAAAATCCTGCCCTGCACAGACTCTACTAGGATTTTTCTAGAGCCATGGATTGTTAGGGAGGATGTAGACATTGAAATGATGCAAAAAAACTACATATTTATTTACCTTCATAAATGTATACAGAAAAATTTGCTTTAATTGTTGCTTATTTAATTCAATACTCCATTATAAAACCACTTTAACATGCTTAGTTATAGCTCTCTCTCACTCCATCTTGCTCTCTCTCTCTCACACTCTCTCTTCCTCCCTCTTTCTCTACAGTCAGGTGAGTTTAAAATATATATATTTTGTAATATATCTCCCTATAAATGCCTAATCTCACATACAGAATTGAGATTGAATCCCCAGAATGTCAGCGCAGAGGGCTAAACTGTTTATACAGTTACAAATGATACCAAAGAGTTCCAGGGGTAGAATAAGAATGCAGGGGTAGGGTGGGATGGGGTAGGGTAGGGTGGGATGGGGTATGGTAGGGTGGGATGGGGTAGGGTAGGGTGGGGTAGGGTGGGATGGGGTATGGTAGGGTGGGATGGGGTAGGGTAGGGTGGGGTAGGGTGGGATGGGGTATGGTAGGGTGGGATGGGGTAGGGTAGGGTGGGATGGGGTAGGGTAGGGTAGGGTAGGGTAGGGTGGGATGGGGTAGGGTAGGGTAGGGTGGGATGGGGTAGGGTAGGGTGGGATGGGGTAGGGTAGGGTAGGGTTGGATAGGGTGGGGTAGGATAGGGTGGGGTAGGGTAGGATGGGTTAGGGTGGGGTTGGGTAGGATTGGATAGGGTAGGGTAGAAAAGGGTAGGGTAGGGTGGGGTGGGATAGGGTGGGGTAGGATGGGGTAGGGTAGGATAGGGTGGGGTGGGGTAGGATAGTGTGGGATAGGGTAGGGTAGGGTAGGATGGGGTAGGATAGGATGGGATGGGATGGGGTAGGGTGGGGTAGGGTAGGATAGGATAGGATGGGGTAGGGTGGGGTAGGGTAGGATGGGGTAGGATAGGATGGGATGGGGTTGGGTAGGGGTGGGTAGGGTAGGATGGGGTAGGATAGGATGGGATGGGGTAGGGTGGGAGGTTTAGTCATTTAAGAGGCAGGAGCTTTCTTTTTGACCACTCTCCTCCTAGCTGGCACTGGGTTGGAGGCGGGGTTTGGGTTGGAGGCGGGGTTTGGGTTGGAAGCGGGGGTCAAGGTGCCACCATTGGCCCGCTCAGTCTTGACCTCGTCGATGAAGGTTTCTATGTCGACAAATTTCTCTGTGAGGTCACCAAGGTGAGCCTTGAGAGCGTTGAACTCCTTGTAAAGGTCATCCAGAGCCTCAGATAGGGGCTGAATCCTGAGGGAGGGAGGGAGGGAGGGAGGGAGGGAGGGAGGGAGGGAGGGAGGGAGGGAGGGAGGGAGGGAGGGAGAGAGGGAGAGAGGGAGAGATGGAATAGGTTAGGTCAGAGAGAGGAGAGGAGAGAGGAGAGGAGAGGGAATAAGTTAGGTCAGAGAGAGGAGGAGAGGAGAGGAGAGGAGGTTAGGTCATAGAGAGGAGAGGAGAGGAGAGGAGAGAGGAGAGGGAATAAGTTAGGTCAGAGAGAGGAGAGGGAATAAGTTAGGTCAGAATGAGGGGGAGAGGAGAGGAGAGGAGAGGAGAGGAGAGGAGAGGAGAGGAGAGGAGAGGAGAGGAGAGGAGAGGAGAGGAGAGGAGAGGAGAGGAGAGGAGAGGAGAGGAGAGGAGAGGAGAGGAGAGGAGAGGAGAGGAGAGGAGAGGAGAGGAATAAAAGGATGGAGAGAGGAAGAGAACATAATATAAAGTGAGCAGTGGTAGTTATATTTCCCTGTTGCCAGAGAGATGACTCACTTCCAAACCAGAGAGAGGAAACTTTCCGTTGCTCTGTGCTGTGTGGAACATTAACCATCTCCCAAATGGAACCCTATTCCCTATGTAGTGCACTACTTTAGACCAGGGGCCATAGGGAGGAGGGGCCCGTAGGGCTCTGTTTAAAAGTAGTGCACTATATAGAGAATATGGTGCCATTTGGGTTGGGACTAACTGCCTTTTTAACCTCTTTCCCTGTCTAACCATAATGAGACGTTCTATTTTAGCAAATCAAATTGCAGTATTCGAGTGTTGTTTTGACAATGTCTGACTCAGTTTCAGCTATTCTCCAGCACAATACAGACAAGTTTTTATTTTGCCGTCTGCTAAATGAAATCAAAAGGAGATCACTTTTTAGTTGTGAATTAATTAATTTCATCCACAACTAAAACAAAGGTTAACCACATTGTTTATCTTTCTCTCTCACACCCACACACTCTCTCTTTCTCAAAAACATTCTCTCTCCTCTCTCTCCCCCTTCCTGTCCATCCATCCCATCCCCGTCCTCCTCTCTCCTCTCTCTCCCCCTTCCTGTCCATCCACCCCATCCCCGTCCTCCTCTCTCCTCTCTCTCCCCCTTCCTGTCCATCCACCCCATCCCCCTCCTCCTCTCTCCCCTCCCCCCCCTCTACCTGGCGTAGTCGGGCAGTAGTGACTGGTGGTCGTCCTTGAGCAGTGTCTTCATCTGAGTGAGGATGTCAAACCTCCAGTTGTCCAGAACCTGAGTGAGGTTGGACACCCCACGCATGTTTACCTTCTCCGCTAGAAACCACGGACGGACAGACAGACAGACGGACAGACATAGAGATGGACAGACGGACAGACAGACAGACAGACAGACAGACAGACAGACAGACAGACAGACAGACAGACATACAGACGGACGGACAGACATACAGACAGACAGACAGACAGACAGACAGACAGACAGACAGATGGACACGCAGACAGACAGACAGACAGACAGACAGACGGACGGACAGACAGACAGACAGACATACAGACAGACAGACAGACAGACAGACAGACAGACAGACAGACAGACAGACAGACAGACAGACAGACAGACAGACAGACAGACAGACAGACAGACAGACAGACAGACAGACAGACAGACAGACAGACAGACAGACAGACAGATGGACACGCAGACAGACATACAGACAGGCAGACAGACAGATGGACAGGCAGACGGACAGACAGACTGACGGTTAATTAACAAAATAGTGTTTCTGTCTCTCGCAGCCTGTTTCTACGTCTCTCGCATTGTGATTCCACAAAAGTGAATTGATTTCACAAACAATTTTGTCATTTACACACACCAGTAAAAACAGAGCTTGTGTTCCTAATGTAACCCTATTTCACTATGTAATGGAATAGTGTTCCATTTAGTGTTCCATTTAGGTGTCAGGGTCAGTGTCAGGGTCAGTGTCAGGGTCAGTGTCAGTATCAGGGTCAGGGTCAGGGTCAGTGTCAGGGTCAGTATCAGGGTCAAGGGTCACATCCACCTATTGTTGTTCTCTGTGTTCTTTATCTTCTTGACATGGTTAAACAACTCCAGCATTGATTGGTCACTTTTTTTTCTAAATCGGCACACAGAAACTAGAGGCCATGAGTAACTGGGTCAAAAATAATGGCACAGATTTTCCTGTAGGGGGTGCTGTTATAACAGACACTAGAAGCCATGAGTAACTGGGTCAAAAATAATGGCACCGATTGGCTTATGGTGGCACTGTTATAACAGAAACTAGAGGCCATGAGTAACTGGGTCAAAAAGAATGGCACCGATTGGCCTGTAGGGGGTGCTGTTATAACAGACACTAGAAGCCATGAGTAACTGGGTGAAAAATAATGGCACCGATTGGCTTATGGTGGCACTGTTATAACAGAAACTAGAGGCCATGAGTAACTGGGTCAAAAAGAATGCCACTGATTGGCCTGTAGGTGACGCTGTTATAAGCAGTCTCACTTAAACCCTCTTATCTGTTGCCCTGTTTGACCTAGAGACTTGAAACTTTGTATGTAGGTGTCTTTCCTCATGCTGAACAAATCTGCCTCAATGACCTGTTTTACGTGTCCATTTAAATCCTTCGTAAATCCATTCCACAATAGCCCATCAACTTGAAACTTTTTAGGGTCATCAAGTCCATTACCATGATGAACCATATTAAGTTTGGTATTGATATCTTAAAAAGTAAAATTTTTAACTGTAATTGTAATTATCATGGACTAAAAGTCAGATTTACTCCAAATGTAGTCTTTGGACTCATTACAATAGTCCCTAAAGAGTTTGAGAAAATAAAGTTGATGCATTAAAATATTGCCACACTATACCAGTAGATGCATATTAGCACATACGCTAATATGCTAAAATATGCCAAAAATAATTCAAATGACACCAAATTTGGAATGCAGGCCCATGGTACATGTCTTAACCTAGTTTGAGAGAAGCTCAGATGGATGAGTTATTGACAAATCAACAATCTGATTTTATGTGTCCATTTAAACAACTGTAAATCCACTCCACAGAGGCCTATCAACTTGAAACTTGTCATCACTATCATGGACGTCCCTAAGATGAACCACGCTGAATTTGGTATTGATATCTCTAAAAACAAGGAAACTATTAACAACTCATTATTTGTATATGTAACGCTAATGCTCAAAATCGTCTGCAATCATCTTCCCCTCATGAACCATAAATCAGATTGACTCCAGATTTGGTATACAGTAAGGGAAAAAAGTATTTGATCCCCTGCTGATTTTGTACGTTTGCCCACTGACAAAGACATGATCAGTCTATAATTTTAATGGTAGGTTTATTTAAACAGTGAGAGACAGAATAACAACAACAAAATCCAGAAAAACGCATGTCGAAAATGTCATAAATTGATTTGCATTTTAAAGAGGGAAATAAGTATTTGACACCTCTGCAAAACATGACTTAGTACTTGGTGGCAAAACCCTTGTTGGCAATCACAGAGGTCAGACATTTCTTGTAGTTGGCCACCAGGTTTGCACACATCTCAGGAGGGATTTTGTTCCACTCCTCTTTGCAGAACTTCTCCAAGTCATTAAGATTTCGAGGCTGACGTTTGGCAACTCGAACCTTCAGCTCCCTCCACATATTTGGCGAGGCCACTCCAGGACCTTAATGTGCTCCTTCTTGAGCCACTCCTTTGTTGCCTTGGCTGTGTGTTTTGGGTCATTGTCATGCTGGAATACCCATCCACGACCCATTTTCAATGCCCTGGCTGAGGGAAGGAGGTTCCCACCCAAGATTTGACGGTACATTACCCCGTCCATCGTCCCTTTGATGCGGTGAAGTTGTCCTGTTCCCTTAGCAGAAAAACACCCCCAAAGAATAATGTTTCCACCTCCATGTTTGACGGTGGGGATGGTGTTCTTGGGGTCATAGGTAGCATTACTCCTGCTCCAAACACGGTGAGTTGAGTTGATGCTAAAGAGCTCGATTTTGGTCTCATCTGACCACAACACTTTCACCCAGTTCTCCTCTGAATCATTCAGATGTTCATTGGCAAACTTCAGACGGCCATGTATATGTGCTTTTTTGAGCAGGGGGACCTTGCGGGCGCTGCAGGATTTCAGTCCTTCACGGCATAATGTGTTACCAATTGTTTTCTTGGTGACTATAGTCCCAGCTGCCTTGAGATCATTGACAAGATCCTCCCGTGTAGTTCTGGGCTGATTCCTCACCGTTCTCATGATCATTGCAACTCCACGATGTGAGATCTTGCATGGAGCCCCAGGCCGAGGGAGATTGACAGTTCTTTTGTGTTTCTTCCATTTGCGAATAATCGCACCAACTGTTGTCACCTTCTCACCTTCTCCCTTTAAGAGTGTGCTCCTAATCTCAGCTCATTACCTGTATAAAAGACACCTGGGAGCCAGAAATCTTTCTGATTGAGAGGGGGTCAAATACTTATTTCCCTCATTAAAATGCTAATCAATTTATAACATTTTTTACATGCGTTTTTCTGGATTTTTTTGTTGTTATTCTGTCTCTCACTGTTCAAATAAACCTACCATTAAAATTATAGACTGATCATTTCTTTGTCAGTGGGCAAATGTACAAAATCAGCAGGGGATCAAATACTTTTTTCCCTCACTGTATAGACTCAATGAATTAGCCTCTAAGGAATTTGAGAATGATTACTTGCTGCATTCAATGTTGGCCACACTACACCAATAGATGAAATGCCCTTACATTGATGACTTGCATATCCAATCAGCTTTCCACTTTGATTTAATGTCCTCACATTTATTTTTTGGGTTGAAGTGAAGTGGAAATTACGTTGATTCAATCAGGGATGGGCAAAAATACAATGACAAAATACCATAAAGATCAATGTTTCAATATAAACTACAAAATAGTGTTCTTAATAAAAAAACATGTATTTTGTATTTTAAAATACAGAAATACATTTGCAAGTAGCCAGCCCCAACAGCAACAACATTCTCAGTAACGGTTACAGAAACGTTTTACTTGCTATGACTGTGATACAGTCTGTTGTTGTTTATCTACCTTAGTTGAATGCACTGACTCTAAGTCACTCTGGATAAGAGTGTCTGCTAAATGACCTAAATGTATTAGTGAAAATGAACATACCAAAATGAACTGCAAAGGGCAAACTACTAAAAAGTGCACCCCTTAGGGTCCTCAGGACCAGGATTAAAGAACACTGATCTACAGTATGGTACAGTAGCTTTCCCAGAAGCCTGGTTCAGCTCTGGGCAGAGCTCTGGATCCAGCTTCCATATTGATCCTGGACTCCCTGGGGGTGGGGCTTGGGGCAGGGCTTGAGGCGGGGCTTGTGAATGGGATTTGGGCGTGGGTGGAATAGCCCGCCTGTTCCAGGAAGTCCTCCAATGACATGTCCGCGGATGAATGGCTGCAGATAATCATGAGCAACCCCCTGCTGAGGCGATAGGTGTTGACCGGGTCGAAGCTCCTCAGGTCCTCGTGCTGGGTCACATAGACCTTATCCACTGTCCTGTCTGGACGCATGCTGATGATGAGGCGGTCCATATTGCTGTTATCTATGTGAACGTTGTAGTCCTTCCTGACATAATTAGGCATGGAATAAGATGCTGTGAGGTGGAGGTTGCCCACCTCATAGAATGGGTAGCCATCATCAGGAAGCAGCTTCTTGCAGACGTTGTTGTCACACTCCAGTCTGTTATAGAACTGACGGAAACCAAAGCCTCCCTTGTTGGGGTTGTAATTTGCAACCATCTGGTTGTCATTGTCGAAGAAGATGTAATCATTGGCGAACCAGAAAAGGAGCTTGAGTCCATGCCTGGGCGAGGGACAACCAAACCTAGAAGCTCTAAGCTCCGCCATATTGTTCAATGTTCGAACCATGGTACCCCTGGGGGAGGGAGGGAGAGAGAGAGAGAGAGAGAGAGAGAGAGAGAGAGAGAGAGAGAGAGAGAGAGAGAGAAGGAGAGAGAAGGAGAGATAGGGAGAGAGAGAGAGAGAGGGAAGGAGAGGAAAACAGAAAGCATTAAATAATAGAGTTCATGTTGATACAGTTAAGTTATCTTCCATATATTAGCCTCTGCTAAGAGGTCTGAACCTTTATGGTACAGGAGTGCACTACTATGTCTGTTCCCTAAATCACTACACTGGCAATAGTGTTACAGGCTTTGGATTTTCCATTTATATTTCGAGATAAGACGGTAGCACGTTAGCACGTGGGGAGCACAGATTGGTGAAACTTAAGGGAAATAAAATAATTTACTACATAATAATGAATGTGAGGTTTAAAAAGTTACAAAAAAGTATGTTATAAACAGAGGGAAAATCTGTCACTCTTACTGTACAATGTTTTAATGTAGAAAAAGGGTTGATATATATTTTCAGCCACAATCTGTCAGGCTTCCAGTAATGTCAACTTATTAAAGTATAATACATTTTGATAATAATGCTTTATTATTCTGAAAAACGTATATATACATTTTCACAGAGTGAACAAAGCATTAGGAATACCTGCTCTTTCCATGACATAGACTGACCAGGTGAATCCAGGTAAAAGCTATGATCCCTTATTGATGTCACTTGTTAAATCCACTTCAATCAGTGTAGATGAAGGGGAGGGGACAGGTTAAAGAAGGATTTTTAACCCTTGAGACAATTGAGACATGGATTGTGTATGTGTGCCATTCAGAGGGTGAATGGGCAAGACAAAATATTGAAGTGCCTTTGAACGGGGTATGGTAGTAGGTGCCAGGCGCACCGGTTTGAGTGTGTCAAGAACTGCTATGCTTCTGGGTTTTTCACACACCAAGAATGGTCTACCACCCAAAGGACATCCAGCCAACTTGACAACTGTGGGAAGCATTGGAGTCAACATGGGCCAGCATCCCTGTGGAACGCTTTCGACACCTTGTAGAGTCCATGCCCGACGAATTGAGGCTGTTCTGAGGGCAAAAGGAGGTGCAACTCAACATTAGGAAGGTGTTCCTAATGGTTTGTACACTCAGTGTATATATTATATATATATATATATAATTGATTTTGAATCACGTCCCTTAGCTAGTTAGATTATAACTGTTGTTGTATCTGATAAACAATAAGACTGGAGAGCAGACCTAGATGAACTCAGATTAGATCAGACCTAGATGAACTCAGATTAGATCAGACCTAGATGAACTCAGATTAGATCAGATCTAGATGAACTCAGATTAGATCTAGATGAACTCAGATTAGATCAGACCTAGATGAACTCAGATTAGAGCAGATCTAGATGAACTCAGATTAGATCAGACCCAGATGAACTCAGATTAGATCAGACCTAGATGAACTCAGATTAGAGCAGACCTAGATGAACTCAGATTAGAGCAGACCTAGATGAACTCAGATTAGATCAGACCTAGATGAACTCAGATTAGATCAGACCTAGATTAACTCAGATTAGATCAGACCTAGATGAACTCAGATTAGATCAGACCTAGATGAACTCAGATTAGATCAGACCTAGATGAACTCAGATTAGATCAGACCTAGATGAACTCAGATTAGATCAGACCTAGATGAACTCAGATTAGATCAGACCTAGATGAACTCAGATTAGATCAGATCTAGATGAACTCAGATTAGATCAGACCTAGATGAACTCAGATTAGATCAGATCTAGATGAACTCAGATTAGATCCGATCTAGATGAACTCAGATTAGATCAGATCTAGATGAACTCAGATTAGATCAGATCTAGATGAACTCAGATTAGATCAGACCTAGATGAACTCAGATTAGATCAGACCTAGATGAACTCAGATTAGAGCAGACCTAGATGAACTCAGATTAGATCAGACCTAGATGAACTCAGATTAGATCAGATCTAGATGAACTCAAATTATATCAGACCTAGATGAACTCAAATTAGAGCAGAACTAGATGAACTCAAATTAAAGCAGACCTAGATGAACTCAGATTAGATCAAATAAAGTATCAAGTTGTTAATTGTGAGTTAGATTCGGACATATTCCTTCCAAGAGAGTCAGACCTCAAAAATATACATCACAGACTAGATCTAACTTGTTTAGTAAGGACAGACGAGATCTAACTTGTTTAGTAAGAACAGACTAGATCTAACTTGTTTAGTAAGGACAGACTAGATCTAACTTGTTTAGTAAGGACAGACGAGATCTAACTTGTTTAGTAAAGACAGACAAGATCACAAAAAAGCACATCATTAAAAAAACTGTACCTGGTGTCTTAAAACAAATGTAATTTTTTCTGGTGCTCGATGTCCGTCTAGATCTGTACGAGGCCGTGTGAAAGGTTGATTGGATGATCTGCAAGCTCTGTCACCTGTGTGTGTGTGTGTGTGTGTGTGTGTGTGTGTGTGTGTGTGTATGTGTGTGTGTGTGTGTGTGTGTGTGTGTGTGTGTGTGTGTGTGTGTGTGTGTGTGTGTGTGTGTGTGTGTGTGTGTGTGTGTGTGTGTGTGTGTGTGTGTGTGTGTGTGTGTGTGTGTGTGTGTGTGTGTGTGTGTGTGTGTGTGTGTGTGTGTGTGTGTGTGTGTGTGTGTGTGTGTGTGTGTGTGTGTGTGTGTGTGTGTGTGTGTGTGTGTGTGTGTGTGTGTGTGTGTGTGTGTGTGTGTGTGTGTGTGTGTGTGTGTGTGTCATCATATACTCTGGGGGCAGGACTAACCATGAAGATCCCAGAGTATTCAGGAAATGAAACTGAAAGTAATCCAGTCCTGGGCTGAGCTGGGCTGGGCTGTGTTTCTGCCTCCTCGATTCATAAAGAGCAGAACATGATCTAGGATCAGTTTTAATCCTTATAATCATAATGAATAAGATTACATGGACAGGGGGACCTGATCCTAGACCAGCCAAGGGCTCTGGTGAGCTATGGTTTCTCCTCCTTGGGGGACTGCTTACATTAAAACTAGCACTGTAGAACTGACTACATTAGTGCCAGTGAACCATCTCAGGGAGTGGCCAGCAACATCCCACTGACTGGCGCAGGTCCACGGAACAGAGGTTGAGAAACACCGTACTAAATCTCTTGCAACGCTTTAATGGTAGAAAAGTTGTGTGTGAAAAAGATGTTGAGTGACTCCATCCACACTGTGTTGCCATGGACACAGAACCCTTAAAACATGTCAGCTGTTCTTAACTAATAATACTGACAATCTCAGATGGGCAGTAGGCCTATTTCTGTTACATGTATTTCAAATATATTACTGCTGAGTATTTAGTAATTTGTATTACACTGGGCTGAACTAGTAACACGATATTTTAGAGAGCTGTAATTTGTATTACACTGGGCTGAACTACACTCCAATGTATTTAGTAAAAATATACTTTAGAGAGCTGTAATTTGTATTACACTGGGCTGAACTACATTCCAATGTATTTAGGAACAAGATACTTTAGAGAGCTGTAATTTGTATTATACTGGGCTGAACTACACTCCAATGTATTTATTGCAGTTCATTTTGGTATGTTAATTTTCACTAATACATTTTGGTCATTTAGCAGACACTCTTATCCAGAGTGACTTCAGTACACTAAACTAAGGTAGATAAACAACAACAGACTGTATCAGTCATAGCAAGTAAAACGTTTCTGTAACCGTTACTGAGAATGTTGTTGCTGTTGGGGCCGGCTACTTGCAAATGTATTTCTGTATTTTAAGATTTGTTAATTGAATAATACATCTAATTGACAGATGTTGTGGAAAATTCATCCTTATACTTATTAAAAAACCAAAGTACTTTCAGAGTTTTTGTAGAATCAAGATAGACTTTATTACACAAGCAACAGAGCCGAGGTGGTCTGCAGAGCATCTAATTTTCCACCTCTCAGCACTCAGCTTATATAGTCATTTTACATACATTTTAGCTTAATTCCTCCCTCTTTGGTTCCTCCACCACTGTCTCCAGTTTTTCACCTCTTGACCGCTCCGCCCACTTCTTTATTTGATTACAGTGCCGATATCTGACTTCTCTCCCCTCTATATTCAGTGTCTGGAAACAATAGTGGTGGGACCAAGCCCTGTCATGCAAAAATAACAGCCCTGTCACGTAAAAATAACAGTGCCCTTTCCTGGCTCCGTTCCGACCCCCTAATTGATTCCCAAACCTATCAATCGATACTTAACATGGCTTAAAACATGGCAGGTCCATAATCAATTTCTCAATCATATTCAAGCTCCCCCCTCTGTCCCATTCAATCCCAATGCCAGTCATGCTGTGATTAACCATGTTTAGTTTGAACTCTGTTCAACCCTGGCTCCGTTCCAGGTATTTGCCTAAGGATAGAGGCAACGGGCAACAGTCTGGTTTCAGTCACTGATAAGGTAGGACAGCCGTGGATTAGGGAGGAGCGAGGAATTTGACCCGAAGACAGGTCAGATAACAAGAGAACAAACAGCTCTATTTCACACACATGTAACCCAGTGAGAGGAACCAATTAAGTTCTTGCCTAGCAACAGAGATGTACCCATGTTTAACCCTGGCTCTGTGTTTCATGTTGTGATTAACTATGTTTATCTTATAGTCTACTGAGTGTGAAGAGATGTAACTATAGTCTACTGAAAAATCATCATCACAGACTGCACTGGATGGAATTAAATAATTAAATATTGATGAAATATTGAGTATATTGAATATGTACTGTACTGACACAATAAAAAGCAGTTAAAAAGAAAAGAAAAGAGAGAATACTTGTAAATAATGTTTTTTAGTGTTTCAGTTAAAAAGAAAAGAGAGAATACAGTGGGGGGGGGGGGGGAAGTATTTAGTCAGCCACCAATTGTGCAAGTTCTCCCACTTAAAAAGATGAGAGAGGCCTGTAATTTTCATCATAGGTACACGTCAACTATGACAGACAAAAAAATCCAGAAAATCACATTGTAGGATTTTTTATGAATTTATTTGCAAATTATGGTGGAAAATAAGTATTTGGTCACCTACAAACAAGCAAGATTTCTGGCTCTCACAGACGTGTAACTTCTTCTTTAAGATGAAAATTACAGGCCTCGCTCATCTTTTTAAGTGGGAGAACTTGCACAATTGGTGGCTGACTAAATACTTTTTTCCCCCACTGTATGTATGTATGTATGTATGTATGTATGTATGTATGTATGTATGTATATATATATATATATATATTTGTATATATGTATGTATATGTGTATGTATATATATATATGCATATATATATATGCGAGAAGAAAAAACATATGGGGGATTGGAAGTGATGCAGACAATTACACTGATGGAAGTTACAATCTATCTGCAATATTAAAGCTGATCTACCCAAAAAAAAAAAAAAAAAAGAGAATACTTGCAAATAATATGTTTTTTTGTATTTCATTTATCGTCTTTTAATCTAAATTCTAAACTTTATATGACCTTTGTATTCAAGCTTATACAGTACATTCCACTGGGCAAAAACTGGTTGAATCAACATTGTTTCCATGTCATAAAAAAAACAAATGTCTGTGATGACATTGAATCAATGTGGAAAACAGTTTGGATTTGCAAAAAGTCATCGACGTAAGGGAAGTTTGTATTTTTTCACCTAACTTTGAACCTAAATCCAATGACAGGGTGACATTTTTTGTTGAATTCAGTTTGAATTCAGGTTAGTAGCTCAACCAAATGTAAATCAAACAAGACGTTGAACTGATGTCTGTGCCCAGTGCCCAGTGGGAATAGTGTCTGATTCTACTTCCTTAAAATGGTAGCTTATATTTAATTTGACCAGTTGAGTAACTTGACAAAGACTCTTAGTGAGGTTATGCTATTTCCTGTTTCATCACTAATAACACATTTCACATTTCTTCACAGCAGTCAACATTACATTTTTTCAGCTGCCAGTACTCTCCACAGTGGTCAACACTGTAAGAGAAGCAGAACAGTGATTCAGTAAAACACACACATACACACACTGATATCAGTTCAAATATTGTTTGTTGGATATTAAATGCAAGGGAGCAACTTTGGTTTTAGAAGTGGGGGGGGGCAATTTAAAAAAAAAATCCCAGTTGGATAAACACTCCAAAGAGCCTACCCGACCGCTCGGAGGCATCTGCATGGTCCTAAAGCACACCGTTTTGTATACCGTTTTGTATACACCGTTGCCTCATTTTGTATCACATTCCAATTATAAATCGGGGGGGGGGGGGGGGGGGCACAAAATGCCATTTCAGAATGTGGCTGGGACATGTCCCCCCAGTCCCCAGTGAAAGTTGTGCCCCTGATTAAATGGTTAGAACTAACCCAGGAAACCTGAACCAAAATTGTCCATGTCACACATGCATTGACACAAACTCCACAAACCCTCACCACATACTTGAGTTTCTCCAATCTCTTGGATCCTCCAGTCCAACAGAGAGCTGCTTCGCTCCGGACTCTCCTGGGATATTGTAGCTCAGGTCCAGCTCTCTCAGGTAGGAGGGGTTTGACCTCAGAGCTGAGGCCAGAGAAGCACAGCCTTTCTTTGTGACCAGACAGCGTGACAACCTGCAGATTTTATCACATATTTACACCCTCTAGTGGTGAAAAGGGAAATGGCAGGTGACATTTGCATGTAAAAATGACCTCATAACAATAATACTACAATCACATAATTCTATAACTAAAAACATTTGACTTCAATAAGTAAAGCATCTTGAAAATAAAAATAAACAATATCAAAAGATTGTGTATTTCTTCCTCTTCCAAACATTAATTTGCAGTTAGGTAACTATGACATTTAAATTCAGCTGAGACCAAACTCATTAGTCTGATATTGTCCTCTATAAATACTTGTAGATCACATAATTAACTATCCCCTTTAGTGAACTAATACAGACTACTGACCTCAGTGTCTGCAGTTTGCAGTGTGGATTCTCCAGTCCAGCACAGAGCAGCTCCACTCCTGAATCCTGCAGGTTGTTGTCACTTAAGTCCAACTCTCTTAGGTTTGAGGTTGAGTTGAAAGCTGAGGCCAAGGCTTCACAGCATTTCACAGTGAGGTTACACCCATTAAGCCTTTGAAAAGTAAAACACAATGAACATGAATTTAGACAACTGTGTGTACATGTAGCAGAACATTTGAGAATCAACAATGAATATGTAATTTGCTCATGTGGATTCTAACTGATGATATATACAGTACCAGTCAAAAGTTTGGACACACCTACTCATTCAAGGGTTTTTCTTTATTTTTACTATTTAATAGAATAATAGTGAAGACATCAAAACTATGAAATAACACATACGGAATCATGTAGTAACCAAAAAAGTGTTAAACAAATCGAAATATATTTTATATTTGAGATTCTTCAAAGTAGCCACCCTTTGCCTTGATGACAGCTATGCACGCTCTTGGCATTCTCTCAACCAGCTTCATGAGGTAGTCACTTGGAATGCATTTAAATTAACAGGTGTGCCTTCTTAAAAGTTAATTTGTGGGATTTATTTCCTTCTTAATGCGTTTGAGCCAATCAGGTGTGTTGTGACAAAGTAGGGGTGGTATACAGAAGATAGACGTATTTGGTAAAAGACCAAGTCCATATTATGGCAAGAACAGCTCAAATAAGCAAAGAGAAACGACAGTTCATTACTACTTTAAGACATTTACATTTACATTTTAGTCATTTAGCAGACGCTCTTATCCAGAGCGACTTAAGACATGAAGGTCAGTCAATACGGAACATTTCAAGAACTTTCAAAGTTTCTTCAAGTGCAGTCGCAAAAACCATCAAGCGCAATGATGAAACTGGATCTAATGAAGACCCAGAGTTTTCTCTGCTGCAGAGGAAAGTTCATTGGAGTTACCAGCCTCAGAAATTGCAACCCAAATAAATGCTTCACAGAGTTCAAGTAACGGACACATCTCAACATCAACTGTTCAGAGGAGACTGCGTGAATAAGGCCTTCATGGTCGAAATGCTGTAAAGAAACCACTACTAAGGGACACCAATAATAAGAAGAGTCTTGCTTGGGCCAAGAAACACGAGCAATGGACATTACACTGGTGGAAATCTGTCCTTTGGTCTGATGAGTCCAAATTTTAGATTTTTGGTTCCAACCACCGTGTCTTTGTAAGACGCAGAGTAGGTGAACGGATTATCTCTGCATGTGTAGTTCCCACGGTGAAGCATGGAGGAGGAGGTGTGATGGTGCTTTGCTGGTGACACTGTCAGTGATTTATTTAGAATTCAAGGCACACTTAATCAGCATGGCTACCACAGCATTTTGCAGCAATACGCCATCACATCTGGTTTGCGCTTAGTGGGACTATCATTTGTTTTTCAACAGGACAATGACCCAACACACCTCCAGGCTGTGTAAGGGCTATTTGACCAAGAAGGAGAGTGATGGAGTGCTGCATCAGATGACCTGGCCTCCACAATCACCCGACCTCAACCCAATTAAGATGGATTGGGATGAGTCGGACCGCAGAGTGAAGGAAAAGAAGCCAACAAGTGCTCAGCATATGTGGGAACTCCTTCGAGACTGTTGGAAAAGCATTCCAAGTGAAGCTGGTTGAGAGAATGCCAAGAGTGGGCAAAGCAAAAACATTTAGATGAAAACATCTGAAATATATTTTCATTTGTTTAACACTTTTTTGGTTACTACATGATTCCATATGTGTTATTTCATAGTTTTGATGTCTTCATTATTATTCTACAATGTAAAAAATAGTAAAAATAAAGAAAAACCCTTGAATGAGTAGGTGTGTCCAAACTTTTGACTGGTACTGTATATATATATATATTTTTTTTAAACATGTATTTACAGAACAGTTGTGGAGGCTTTGACCACTTGCAGCAGCCTCAGAAGACCTTCCTCTGATCTGGAGTATTTCTTCAGGTCAAACACATCCAGCTCCTCTTCTGAAGTCAGCAACACAAAGACCAGAGCTGACCACTGTGCAGGTGACAGTTTGGTTTTGGACAGATTTCCTGAATGCAGGTATCTTTGGATCTCCTCCACTAGAGAATGGTCATTCAGTTCATTCAGGCAGTGGAACAGATTGATGCACCTCTCTGGAGAGGGAGTGTTCCTGATCTTCTTCTTGATGTACTTGATTGTTTCCTCATGGCACAGTGAGCTGCTTCTGGTGCTTCTTGTCTTTGTCAGTAGACCTTGTAAGTGCTTCTGATTGGACTCCAGTGAGAGGCCCAGAAGGAAACGGAGGAACAGGTCCAGGTGTCCATTCTCACTCTGTAAGGCTTTATCCACTGCAATCTGGTGGAAGGTGAAAGCAGGGTTCAACGTGAACTTCATTTTAATATTTCTGATGAAGAATTGGTCTTTGGTCATTGGGTTTTCATTGCTGTTGTTGAAGGAGAGGAAAACGTATAACGCAGCCAGAAACTCCTGAACGCTCAGATGCACGAAGCAGTACACCTTGTCCTGGAACGGCCCATAGTCCTCCCTAAAGATCTGTGTGCACAGTCCTGAGTACACTGAAGCTTCAGTGACATCAATACCACACTTTTTCAGGTCTGCCTCATAGAAAATGAGGTTGCCATTTTCTAGCTGGTTAAAAGCAAGTTTCCCCAGTGCCATGAAGCTCTCTTTATACAAGTGTGGATCTCGCTCACCTTTCTTGTGATATTTCTCATTCTTCTGTTTGATCTGAAATACCAGTAACCCAATAAATAATTGAGTCAGAGTCTTGGGCATCTCCTCATTCTTATCTGTACTCAACACATGCTCCAGAACTGAAGCTAAGATCCAACAGAAGACTGGTATGTGACACATGATGTGGAGGCTCCTTGATGTCTTTATGTGTGAGAGGATTCTGTTGGCCAGGTCCTCATCCCTGTATCTGTTCCTGAAGTACTCCTCCTTCTGTGGCTCATTGAACCCTCGTACCTCTGTCACCTGGTCAACACACTCAGGAGGGATGTGATTGGTTGCTGCAGGTCTGGAGGTTATCCAGAGGAGAGCAGGTGGAAGCAGATTCCCATTGATGAGGTTTGTCAGCAGCACGTCCACGGAGGTTGGCTCTGTGACATCACACCAGCTCTGACAGTTGTCGTAGTCGAGTGTCAGTCGGCACTCATCCAGACCATCAAGGACAAACAAAACTTTGTACTCGCTCTCATTGTAGTTTCTTGGTTTTTGCAATTTTGTTAAAATGTGATTCAAAAAGTCCCTCTCAATCACTCTAGTCTCTCTGACACATTTATGTAGAAGTTCCACTAAACTGTACTTTTTCCCCCTCAGCAAATTCAGCTCCCGAAAAGGGAGTGAAATTATGAATTGGATATCCTGATTGGCTTTCCCTTCAGCCCAATCCAGAATGAACTTCTGCACAGCAACTGTTTTTCCAATGCCAGCGACTCCCTTTGTCAGCACAGTTCTGATAGGTTTGTCTTTTCCAGGTGATTGTTTGAAGATGTCATTGCAGATGATTTTAGCCTCTGGTCTTGCTGGATTCTTGGATGTCATCTCAATCTGTCTCACCTCATGTTCATTATTGACCCCTCCACTTCCTCCCTCTGTGATGTAGAGCTCTGTGTAGATCTCATTGAGAAGTTGCTTATCGCCCTGCTTTGCCACCCCGTTGAATACATGCTGAAACTTCTCTTTTAGTTTCAGTTTGAGTTCTTGTTGGTACTTCTCAACAACTTCATCCGAAGGACCTGACAATGGTTATAGAATAGTTAGCAAGTAGGCAAGCATATGCTGTTCTCTAGATGCTCAACAATACACAATAAACAAATATATTTTTAGTTTATTTTACATTATATCTGGTTATTGGAAAAATCTAAGCACATGAAATTAATGCACATTTAAAAGAAAGGGGTAGTTTTACAGGGTTAGCCAATAACAAACTGTATATAACTTATTTTAGAATGTATATAGAATTTCTTATTTCAACAATACAGTATAATGTATATTTATTTGCTCAAAACCTTAGAGACACACGCACCTATGAATTCTGAGTTTCCTGTTGGACAGTCTCTTTTTAGCTTCTCAGCGAGATCGTTACGGCTCATCTTCTTCAGGACCTCCAGTGTGATCTTCACAGCCCCATTTTCCCTGTATTTCTGCACCATCTGATCCACTGTGTCCTGTCTGTCAGATTTCTCCAGCTGGCCCATTGGAATGTGAAGGAAGCCATCCAGCAGGTTATCTATAGTTAGATGCCACTTAAAGTTCTTCAGCTCCTCAGAGCCAAGATCATCCAGAATGGCCAGGAGCCGCTCTTTAATAGATGGGGTCATTGTAGGTCAGTGGAAACTGTTAAACAACAGAGCATGTAGCATCATAATCTACACCCCCAGACCAAGGCCCCAACATCTGCACTATTGTGAGAAACAGTACTATTATTATTTGCTATGACTTACATTACTACTATTTTCCACTTAATATTTAGTAAAACATTTAGATCTACCCCAGTAGAAAATAGGACAAACCATTTAAAACTCAGATGTCCTCTGGTGGCATTTACACATATTGTAAACTACCATTAGATACATTTTGATTTCAAACACATACTTAGTCCTGTTAAAAAAAGGTAAGAACCGTGGGATTCTGGTACAACAACGTGACTATGACAGAGCAACAGCCGGTAAAGAAAAGCTATTAAAAAAAATAAGTGTTTACTGTATTTTTGGAATTGGTTCCAAAATTGTCCCCATGTTGGGGAATAAGAGGTTTGAAAGTCTAGGTTTGAAATAAAATACGTGTTACCAATTACCATTCCAAAAGGATATAAAAAATATATAAATAAATAATTGTCATATCTTTTATCTAATGGTGGTGTTCTAAACATGTGTAAAAGCCTTTTTAACCCCTGTAGGTCTGAGCCTTTAGATCGCAATATCTACTAAGCTAACATATGGATTTGTATTAAGATGGTCATAAAATTGATCATTTAGCTATTTGATTTTGAATTTTAGGATCCCTGTAGGTACATTTTTTTTATAAAACAATTTGATGAAACATTGAATTTGGCCTTTACTGCTATAGCCCATAGAAGCGCATTGAATAACACATTCATAAATGGCAAAACAGACAGTCAAAAAATAAATCATAAGTGTCTGTCCGGAAGATGGCGGCCGTTTTATGGACTCTTAACCAACCGTGCTATTTTGTGTGTTTTTTCGCACTGTTTGTAACTTATTTTGTACATAATGTTGCTGCTACCGTCTCTTATGACCGAAAAGAGCTTCTGGACATCAGAACAGCGATTACTCACCTTGAACTGGACAAATAATTTTTCTTTAATGAGTCGGACGAGAGGGATTTTCTCCAGACACCCGACAGGGCTCTCATCCCCGTCATTCGCAGTAGAAAGAAAAGGAGATATTGCGGAAGGAGATTGGGGTGCCTGGTAAGGAGCCGGTGACGAGTGGCTAATCTGCCTTTGCCATCAATACTATTGTCCAATTTACAATCACCTGATAATAAAGTGGACGAATTACAGGCACGAATATCCTACCAACGGGACATTAAAAACTGTAATATCTTATGTTTCACCGAGTTGTGGCTGAACGACGACATGGATAACATACAGCTGGCGGGTTATACACTGTATCGGCAGGATAGAACAGCAGCCTCTGGTAAGACAAGGGGTGGCGGTCTATGCAAAGGAAATCTCAAGGTTTTGCTCGCCTGAGGAAGAGTATCTCATGATAAGCTGTAGACCACACTATCTACCAAGAGAGTTTTCATCCATTGTCTTCGTAGCTGTCTATATACCACCACAAACCGATGCTGGCACTAAGACCGCACTCAATTAACTGTATACGGCCATAAGCAAACAGGAAAACGCTCATCAAGAGGCGGCACTCCTAGTGGCCGGGGACTTTAATACAGGGAAACTTAAATCAGTATAACCTCATTTCTACCAGCATGTTAAATGTGCAACCAGAGGGAAAAAAACCTCCAGACCACCTTTACTCCACACACAGAGACCCGTACAAATCTCTCCCTCGCCCTCCATTTGGCAAATTTGACCATAATTCTATCCTTCTGATTCCTGCTTATAAGCAAAAACGAAAGCAGGAAGCACCAATGACTCGTCAATAAAAAAAGTGGTCAGATGACGCAGATGCTAAGCTACAGGACTGTTTTGCTAGCACAGACTGGAATATGTTCCGGGATTCTTCAGATGGCATTGAGGAGTTTACCACATCAGTCACTGGGTTCATCAATAAGCGCATCGATGACGTTGTCCCCACAGTGACTGTACGTACATACCCCAACCAGAAGCCATGGATTACAGGCAACATCCACACTGAGCTAAAGGGTAGAGCCTTCGCTTTCAAGGAGCGGGACTCTAACCCGGAAGCTTATAGGAAATCCCGCTATGGCCTCCGACGAACCATCAAACAGGCGAATCGTCAATACAGGACTACGATTGAATCGTACTACACCGGCTCCGATGCTCGTCGGCTGTGGCAGGGCTTGCGAACTATTACAGACTACAAAGGGAAGCACAGCCGCGAGCTTCGAAGCAAGTAACACTGAAACATTACATTTACATTTAAGTCATTTAGCAGACGCTCTTATCCAGAGCGACTTACAAATTGGTGCATTCAACTTAGGATAGCCAGTGGGACAACCACATCTCGATCACATGCATGAGAGCATCAGCTGTTCCGGACGACTGTGTAATCACGCTCTCCATAGCCGATGTGAGTAAGACCTTTAAACAGGTCAACATTCACAAGACCGCAGGGCCAGACGGATTACCAGGACGTGTCTTCACTGACATTTTCAACCTCTCCCTGTCTGAGTCTGTAATACCAACATGTTTCAAGCAGACCACCATAGTCCCAATGCCCAAGAACACTAAGGTAACCTGCCTAAATGACTATCGACCCGTAGCACTCACGTCTGTAGCCATGAAGTGCTTTGAAAGGCTGGTCAAGGCTCTCATAATCACCATTATCCCAGAAACCCTAGACCCACTCCAATTTGCATACCGCCCAAACAGATCCACAGATGATGCAATCGCTATTGCACTCCACACTGCCCTTTCACGCCTGGACAAAAGGAACACCTATGTGAGAATCCTATTCATTGACTACAGCTCATTGTTCAACACAGGGGATGTAGCTCAGTTGGTAGAGCATGGCGTTTGCAACGCCAGGGTTGTGGGTTCGATAAAATAATGTATGCGCTAACTGTAAGTCGCTCTGGATAAGAGCGTCTGCTAAATGACTAAAATGTAAAAAATAGTGTTCCTCATCACTAGGCTAAGGACCCTGGGACTAAACACCTCCCTCTGCAACTGGATCCTGGACTTCCTGACGGGCCGCCCCCAGGTGGTAAGGGTAGGTAACAACACATCAGCAAAGCTGATCCTCAACACGGGTTCCGTCAGGGGTGCGTGCTCAGTCCCCTCCTGTACTTCCTGTTCACCCATGACTGCATGGCCAGGCACGACTCCAACACCATCATTAAGTTTGCCGATGACACAACAGTGGTAGGCCTGATCACCGACAACGACGAGACAGCCTTTAGGGAGGAGGTCAGAGACCTGGCATGTGGTGCCAGGACAACAACCTCTCCCTCAACATGATCAAGACAAAGGAGATGATTGTGGACTACAGGAAAAAGAAGAGGACCGAGCACGCCCCCATTCTCATCGACAGGGCTGTAGTGGAGCAGGTTGAGAGCTTCAAGTTCCTTGGTGTCCACATCACCAACAAACTAACATGGTCCAAGCACACCAAGACAGTCGTGAAGAGGGCACGACAAAACCTATTCCCTCTAAGGAGACTGAAAAGATTTGGCATGGATCCTCAGATCCTCAAAAGGTTCTACAGCTGCACCATCGAGAGCATCCTGACTGGTTGCTTCACTGCCTGGTATGACAACTGCTCGGCCTCTGACCGCAAGGCACTACAGAGGGTAGTGCGTAAGGCCCAGTACATCAATTGGGCCAATTTTCCTGCCATCCAGGACCTCTATACCAGGCGGTGTCAGAGGAAGGCCCTAGTCATAGACTGTTCTCTCTGCTACCGCACGTCAAGACGTACCGGAGCACCAAGTCTAGGTCCAAGAGGCTTCTAAACAGCTTCTACCCCCAAGCCATAAGACTCCTGAACATCTAATCAAATGGCTACCCAGACTATTTGCATTGCCCCCCCCCCCCTCTTTTACGCTGCTGCTACTCTGTTTATTATCTATGCATAGTCACTTCAATAACTCTACCTACATGTACATATTACCTCAATTACCTTGACTAACCGGTGCCCCCGCATATTGACTCGGTTAGGGTTAGGGTTAGTGTTAGGGTTAGGGTTAGGGTTAACCCTGTATATAGCCTCGCTATTGTTGTTTTTACTGCTGCTCTTTAATTATTTGTTACTTTTATTTCGTATTATTTCATATTGTATTTTTTGTGATTTTTTTTGGTATTCTTTCTAAAAACTGCATTGTTGTTTAAGGGCTTGTAAATAAGCATTTCACTGTAAGGTCTACACCTGTTGTATTCGGCGCATGTGATCAATACAATTTGATTCGATTTGATTTTTATATCTAGGAGACATAGTCTAAGAAAACTCAGGGGGAAAAAAAGATTTCGATTTTGGTCACGTTATTTTTGGCACATTTGACCCCCTATGCACGTTTTGCCTGAGGCTTGCAGATGTCATAGAGCCAAACAACTGTCATGTTCATGAGAGTCTCCCCTTTCGATATTGGTGACATTCGTTTGTAGCTCACACGGTTCGGGTTTTACTCTCTCATGTGTAGAAAAAATATCAGTTACACAAGCCCCATGTTCTAGAATAGGCGCAAAACTTCACATCGGCGGAAAGAGGGGATTGAGCTGAAGCCACCACACATACCGGTAAATCTCTAGTATAAACACACGGGGAGCTATTCAATATTCAAAATGACAGTGCAGGGCTTTCAAAAACAACTGGGAACTCTGAAATCTCCCACTTCCGACTTCAGTGCTTTCGCGACAACTGGGAAGTCAAAGAAAATGAGCTCTGACTGGGATAAAATCATTTTGAATGGTCATCCTACTCGGAATTCCAAGTCTGGAACTCTGGCCTCTTTCAAGAGGTCCGACCTGAAGATCACTGATGTCATGATTTGACCTCGTTTTTTTCCAAGTCCCCAGTTGTCTTGAAAGCACCATGTGCAACGTGCCATGGGTCTGCCATGCCTTCATTTATCGTTTTACAGGAACGATATGCAGTACGTATGAGGAGAAAGCTGAAGTCGTAACCCTTTCACTGATGTAATCCGATCTCATGTCTGATTCCCAGTTCATCCACTAGATCACGGTAGAAGATCAAATGACGTGACTTGGCCAATTGAAACCAGATGCGTCTAGTTTGATCTGGTTTGGGTAGTACCTCACTGTCCGAAAATGACTGAACGGATTTTCAAGCCTGACATCTTAAAATGACCCTAGCAATGGTTCTTTATATAACTTTAATGATGTTTCTCGAAATCTTTACACATTAATACAAAATTTAATGTCTTGAGTCAATAAGTATTCAACCCCTTTGTTATGGTAAGCCTAAATAAGTTCAGGAGTAAAAATGTGCTTAACAAGTCACATAAGTTGCATGGACTCACTCTGTGTGCAATAATAGTGTTTACCATGATTTTTAAATGACTACCTCATCTCTGTACCCCACACATACAATTATCTATAAGATCCCTCAGTTGAGCAGTGAATTTCAAACACAGATCCAACCACGTAGACCAGGGAGGTTTTCCAATGCCTCGCAAAGAAGGGCACCTATTGGTAAACAAACGATACGTGACGTCCAAGGCAGCACAACACAACATACCTTAACACGGAACAAGATCCCACAACCCACTAGTGCCAATAGGCTGCCAAAGTATGGTCCCCAATCAGAGACAACGAGCTACAGCTGCCTCTGATTGGGAACCACCCAGGCCAACATAGATCTACACGATCTAGATCTAAACATAGAAAATCAACATAGCAAAACACAACACAGAAAATACACACCCTGACTCAACAAATACGAGTCCCCAGAGTCAGGGCGTGACAAAAATATTTGTTTACTGGAATTTGTCTTTCAGCATCAGTAGAACACACCTGACTGTCCTCCACCAGTCATACAAGGAGAATGGTCCTGTGCCTCCCATCAGAAAGAGAGCCGGCCCAAGCAAGAACAGGTTACACCTGAAGCACGAGGACTTGCAGCGAGTTGTGAACTTCATCAACAACTACGCAGAGGATAATGCAATAGTATTACCAGGACGCCACCCAGGACACAAACCCTTTGGTGGAAAGCTGCTGCCATCTCATGTGACAGAAGCAGCGGTGTGGCATCTCTACAAGGAATCGATGACAACACTTGGTATGTAAAGCATAAACAACACGTCTTTTGATTATTTTAATTTACCTCCAACATGATTGGCACTACTTTTATTGATCTCACATTATTTGTGTATTTTCCAGAGGTTCGTGTAGTCGGGCTGTCTTCCATCGGGAATCTGTGGAGAAAATTGCTGCCCCACATCTCAAGCACTAAGCCCAGGACAGACCTGTGCTGGCAGTGCCATAGGAATAACTATTAGGTCTTCAGATCTGCCAGTCTGCCAGAAGATGTTAAATCAGCCAAGCTGAAGAAGCAAGAGAAGCATCTCCTGCTTGTTCAGAGTGAACGGTCTGTCTACCAGAAGATGGTTGCTGACTGCAAGACCACCTGTCAAGACCTGCAGTTGTCTCTGGAGGGCCCTACTGAACCAGCAAGCAAAGACATCAGGATGCATTACTGCTTTGATTTAGCTCAACAAGTAAGCAACATTTCCTCCTTCATACTGATTAAGGACATATATACACTACTGTCACATCTCCTCCTTCACATTGCCTCTTCATATCCTCAGTACTCGTCACAACTACCAGTCAAAAGTTACTCATTCCAGGGTTTTTCTTTATTTTTAGTGTTTTCTACATTGTAGAATAATAGTGAAGACGTCAAAACTATGAAATAACACATATGGAATCATGTAGTAACCAAAAAAGTGTTAAACAAATCAAAATATATTTCAGATGTTTTCATCTAAATGTTTTATTTGAGATTCTTCAAAGTAGCTGTCACGATCATCGTTACAGGAAGCGGACCAAGGCGCAGCGTGTGATACAAACATGACTTTATTTTAATTAACGAACAAACCAAAACACGACTCGTGAAGTCCAACGGTTAAACATACCGAAACGGAACAAAAACCCACAACACCCACAGGAAAACATACAGATTAAATATGGCTCCCAATCAGAGATAACGAGCCGACAGCTGACACTCGTTACCTCCGATTGGGAGTCATTGACCAAACATAGAAATAAACCCAACAGAAATACAAACATAGAAATACACCCAACGAATGAACACACCCTGGCTCAAATTACAGAGTCCCGGAGCCAGAGCGTGACAGTACCCCCCCCCTAAAGGCGCGGACTGCGACCGCGCCTCAATACGGGCTAAACAAGGGAGGGCTGGGTGGGCATACCTCCTCGGCGGTGGCTCTGGCTCTGGCCTTGATCCCCACCTCCTCTCCCACCCCCCAAAGTACCCCTGGTCCTGTCTAGCCCCGCTGGCCGGAGCCGGACTGACGACACGCGCCCCTGGCTTGGTGCGTGGAGGACGAACGGGCCTTACCAGGCTGACGACGCGCACCACTGCCTTGGCGCGGGGAGCAGGAATGGGCCGGACCGGGCTGACGAAGCGCACCCCTGACTTGGTGCGGAGAGCGGAACCGGGCCGGACAGGGCTGACGAAACGCACCACAGACTTGGTGCGGGGAGCAGGACTGGGCCGGATAGGGCTGACGAAGCGCACCACAGACCTGGTGCGGGGAGCAGGAACGGGCAGAGCCGGGCTGACGAGACGCACCACAGACTTGATGCGGGGAGCAGGGACAGGCCGGGCTGAACTGGCGACGTGCACCACAGACCTGGTGCGGAGAGCAGGAACGGGCAGAGCCGGGCTGACGAGACGCACCACAGACTTGATGCGGGGAGCAGGAATGGGCCGGACTGGACTGACGACGCACACCACTGGCTTGGTGCGGGAAGCTTGGATGGGCCGGACTGTACTGGGGACACACACCACTGGCCCTACACCGGGATCTGGAACGGGCCGGACCGGACTGGCAACACACGCCAGTACCTCTCGCCGTGCCTCTACTTCCTCCATCCCCTCTTTGACCAGTGGCCCCCGTAACCCGGCGGCCTTCTCCGGCAACCCACTGGACCGCTCTATCGCGGCCTCCTGCTGGTCCGCCGTCGTGAGCCCCCCCCTAAAAATTTTCGGGGCGTCTCTCCTACCCGTGGCCCAGGTCTCCATGTCCCTCGCCAGCTTCTCGCCCTTCTGCCATAATGTCAAGCCCCTCTCTTCCTCACTCGGCTTGACCCAGTCCAGGAGGCGAAGGAGATCTGTGAGGGATCTCCCCGGCGATGGCTCCTGGACACGCTGCTTGGTCCCATCTTGGTGGGTTTTTCTGTCACGATCGTCGTTACAGGAAGCGGACCAAGGCGCAGCGTGTGATACAAACATGACTTTATTTTAATTAACGAACAAACCAAAACACGACTCGTGAAGTCCAACGGTTAAACATACCGAAACGGAACAAAAACCCACAACACCCACAGGAAAACATACAGATTAAATATGGCTCCCAATCAGAGATAACGAGCCGACAGCTGACACTCGTTACCTCCGATTGGGAGTCATTGACCAAACATAGAAATAAACCCAACAGAAATACAAACATAGAAATACACCCAACGAATGAACACACCCTGGCTCAAATTACAGAGTCCCGGAGCCAGAGCGTGACAGTAGCCATGCCTTGATGACAACTTTGCACACTCTTGGCGTTCTCTCAACCAGCTTCATGAGGTAGTCACCTGGAATGCATTTCAATTAACAGGTGTGCCATGTTAAAAGTTAATTTGTGGAATTTCTTTCCTTCTTAATGCGTTTGAGCCAATCAGTTGTGCTGTGACAAGGTAGGGGTGGTATACAGAATATAGCCCTATTTGGTAAAATACCAAGTCCATATTATGGCAAGAACAGCTCAAATATGCAAAGAGAAACGACATTCCATCATTACTTTAAGACATGAAGGTCAGTCAATCCGGAAAATGTCAAGAACTTTGAACGTTTCTTCAAGTGCAGTCGCAAAAACCATCAAGCGCTATGATGAAACTGGCTCTCATGAGGACCGCCACAGGAAAGGAAGACCCAGATTTACCTCTGCAGCAGAGGATAAGTTCATTAGAGTTAACTGCACCTCAGATTGCAGCCCAAATAAATTCTTCACAGAGTTCAAGTAACAGACACATCTCAACATCAACTGTTCAGAGGAGACTGCGTGAATCAGGCCTTCATGGTCGAATTGCTGCAAAGAAACCTCTACTAAAGGACACCAATAATAAGAAGAGACCTGCTTGGGCCAAGAAACACAAGCAATGGATATTAGAACGGTGGAAATTTGAGTCCAAATTTGAGATTTCTGGTTCCAACTGCCATGTCTTTGCGAGACGCGGGTTTATTTTACGGTGTATTTCCCACCGTAAAGCATGGAGGAGGTGTTATGGTGTGGGGGTGTGGGGGTGCTTTGCTGGTGACACTGTCTGTGATTTATTTAGAATTCAAGGCACACTTAACCAGCATGGCTACCACAGCATTATGAAGCAATACGCCATCCCATCTGGTTTGGGATTTAGTGGGACTATGATTTGTTTTTCAACAGGACAATGACCCAACACACCTCCAGGCTGTGTAAGGGCTATTTGACCAAGAAGGAGAGTGATGGAGTGCTGCATCAGATTACCTGGCCTCCACAATACCCCGACCTCAACCCAATTGAGATGGTTTGGGATGAGTCGAATGGCAGAGTGAAGGAAAAGCAGCCAACAAGTGCTCAGCATATGTGGGAACTCCTTCAAGACTGTTGGAAAAGCATTCCAGGTGAAGCTGGTTGAGAGAATGCCAAGAGTGTGCAAAGCTGTCATCAAGGCAAAGGGTGGCTATTTGAAGAATCTCCAATATAAAATATATTTAGATTTGTTTAACATTTTTTTGATTACTACATGATTCCATATGTGTTATTTCATAGTCTTCACTATTATTCTACAATTTAGTTTGAAAATAAAGAAAAAACCATTGAATGAGTAGGTGTGTCCAAACTTTTGACTGGTACAGTAGATTCCCTTGTTCATGCGTGGTTTGGATGGACCAGTTCATCACCGGGGGCGAGTTCCCAGTCATCAGCACTATCTGCAGTGCCTCTATTCACATCACTGTCTCCTAACACACACGTCAGACGTTGCTGCTACTATTTATTTGTTTATCCTGCTGCTCAGCCACTTTACCCCTGATTGTATGCATGTAACTACCTCATCTGTCAACAGTATCACTGATATTGTTATTGATAATGTTCTTGTACATACTGTATATTATTTATTAATATATTATTATTATTTATTACTGTATATTATTTCTCTACTGGCATTGACACTATCTATTTTTGATATTGCTACTATGCATGTAACCATTTGGCTGTACCGTTTACACCTTCTGTAGGGACCCATCCACTTAGCGAGATGTGGCTGGGGGTTATAGCATTTCTTTAACATGACCCCATCAATTTAGACAAGTGTGTCTGGGTAAGCGTCATCTAATATTTATACAATATTTTTTAATCTGGACACTTTCTGTTTACATGGAATTGTTCCTTATTTTAGGCTACTACTTTTACCACTTTTAGTCTTCATCTTTACTACACTACTCACTCTGTTTAGCACATGACCTCACATGTGAATCCTTAAAGAGATGGGTGGGGCTAAAGCTTAAGAGGGTGTGAACGATGATGAATGGGTTTAGACAAAGAAGAGCGTAGGTTTCTTTGTCTAACATAACATAGGTACAGCGAATCCCCTTATTGTATGGGACACCTTTAAATGTGCCTTTAGAGGCCATGCAATTCAGTACTCATCTCGAAAACAAAAGCAATTTAGGTCAAAAGAGTTTATACTAAGAAAGGAAATAGAAAGTCTAACAGAACAGATAGATGGCAATAAAAACTGTAACATAGAGGCTCAGAATAAATTAGAGGAAAAACAAAAAGAAATGGAAAAACTTATTCAAGAAAGATCAAGTGTAATATATTATAAAAATAAAGCAAACTGGATGGAATATGGGGAAAAATGCACAAAATTCTTTTTTAATCTTCAACATAGGAATGCTACCAAAAAGAACTTAATGAAACTGGTTACAATTGACGGAGTCACCCATAATTCACCTAATGATATTTTGAAGGAAGAAACAAAGTACTTTAAGCATATGTTTTCTTTTCAGTCGCCTCCATCTCCTCTAACTGAAGCTAATTGTAGAGATTTTTTTTCTATTGATAATGTCAAATTAACAGCCACACAGAAAGACTCATGTGAAGGTGAAATTACAGAGGAGGAACTTCTGGATGCAATTAAAGACTTTAAGTCCGGGAAAACTCCAGGGTTGGATGGCATACCAATCGAGGTATACCAAACCTTTTTTGATATACTAAGAGGACCGTTATTAGCATGTTTTAACCACTCCTATGTAAATGGTAGATTATCTGACACTCAAGAAGAAGGTCTGATCTCATTATTACTGAAACAGGATACAAGTGGAAAATATAAAGATCCAGTCCATTTACAAAATTGGAGGCCCCTTACACTTCAGTGTTGTGATGCAAAAATCCTAGCAAAATGTATAGCGCATAGAATTAAAAAGGTATTGTCGGATATTATTCATTCTAATCAGACAGGGTTTTTACATGGAAGATACATTGGAGATAATATAAGGCAAGTATTGGAAACAATAGAACACTATGGAAAATATGGGAAACCAGGCCTGCTATTCATAGCAGACTTCGAAAAGGCATTTGATAAAGTTCGACTGGGATTTATATATAAATGCCTGGAGCATTTCAATTTTGGAGAATCTCTTATAAAATGGGTCAAAATCATGTATAGTAACCCTAGGTGTAAAATAGTAAATAATGGCTATTTCTCAGAAAGTTTTAAACTGTCAAGAGGAGTGAAACAAGGTTGTCCACTATCGGCATATCTATTTATAGTGGCCATCGAGATGTTAGCTATTAAAATCAGATCCAATAATAATATCAGAGGATTAGAAATACAGGGCTTAAAAACAAAGGTGTCATTGTACGCAGATGATTCATGTTTTCTTTTAGATCCACAACTAGAATCCCTCCACAGCCTCATAGAGGATCTAGATACATTTTCTAACCTCTCTGGATTAAAACCAAATTATGACAAATGTACTATATTACGTATTGGATCACTAAAAAATACAATTTTTACATTACCATGTAGTTTACCAATAAAATGGTCTGATGGTGATGTGGATATACTCGGAATACATATCCCAAAGGAAATAAATGATCTCACTTCAATACATTTTAATAGAAAGTTAGCAAAAATAGATAAGATCTTACTACCATGGAAAGGAAAATACCTGTCAATTTGTGGAAAAATCACCCTGATTAACTCTTTAGTATTATCCCAGTTTACCTATTTGCTTATGGTCTTGCCTACGCCTAGCAAACAGTTTTTTAAATTATATGAGAAAAAAATATTCAATTTTATTTGGAACGGCAAGCCAGACAAAATTAAAAGAGCATATTTATATAATGAATATGAATTCGGAGGACAGAAATTATTAAATATTAAAGCATTAGACCTATCACTAAAATCTTCAGTCATCCAAAAGTTATACTTAAATCCGAACTGGTTCTCAAGCAAATTTGTAAGATTGTCTCACCCACTGTTCAAGAAAGGCCTTTTTCCCTTTATTCAGATTACAACCTCTCACTTTCAGTTATTTGAAAAGGAAATAATCTCCCAAATGTCACTATTTCTAAAACAAGCCATAGAAAGTTGGTTGCAATTTCAATTTAATCCTCCAGAAACGACAGAACAAATAATGCAACAAATATTGTGGTTAAATTCAAATATACTAATTGACAAAAAACCTTTATTTTTTGACAGAATGTTTAAAAAATTTATAATCTTCGTAAATGATATCATCGGTAGGACTGGTGGAGTTATGTCGCACATGCAGCTAACAAAAACATATGGAAATGTCTGCTCTACCCAAAATTACAACCAAATAATTGCAGCCTTACCGCAAAAGTGGAAGAGGAAAGTTGAAGGGGGAGAAAGTAAGGAACTTGGCTGTCGGCCTTGCATTAAAGAACATAATTTGTTAAGGAAAACTGTGATAAATAAAAAAGTATATCAGTTTCACTTAAGGACCAAAGGATTGACAGCCGTCCCATATAGATTGCAAAATAGTTGGGAAGAGATCTTTGACGTACCGATCCCATGGCATAGTGTTTATGAACTGACACGCAAAACGACACCGGATTCAAAAATTAGAATCTTTCAATTTAAATTATTATATAAAATTCTTGCTACCAATAGAATGTTATTTATATGGGGGATACAATCTTCCCAGCTCTGCAGATTTTGCTGTGAAGAGATAGAATCATTAGATCATTTGTTTTGGTTCTGTCCATTTGTAGCTTGTTTTTGGACACAGGTCCAGGAATGGCTAAAGGATTGCAATATTTACCTGGAACTAACCTTGCAGATAGCATTACTGGGTGATCTGAAAAGTCATAGTCAATCAATCAATAATATAATAATACTTTTAGCAAAAATGTTTATTTTTAATTCACAATCTGTAGAAGCAATGAGAATAGAAAGGTTCAGAACTTTTGTAAAACATCACAGTACGGTTGAAATATATATGGCAAATAGAAATCCTATATGGATGGTGTTAAGAGATAGATGGGAGGTATTGAATAGAGTTGAAGGATGGGACTAATAACAAATAACAACAAATAATAACAAAGATAGCTAATAATGTAAGCCTACTGTGTCCATAATAAGTATATAGGTTGTATGTTGGGAGCTTTTGGGAAAGAGCACAGTTAGAAAGATATGGCATTTAGAAGCAAACCGGATGGACATCATGAAAATGATCGGAGTGGTTGAGAGTAGAAGAAGTTCAGGAGCAAAAAAATAAATAAATATATATATATATATATATATAGAATTATTGTAAAATTAACTCTGTCCATAAGGTGTAGATAGTAAGTATAGACCGGAAGTAGAGGCCTGGGCGTTGTTGTTCACTAATTTACTCCAAGTAGGGAAAGGATGGTGGGGTTGAAAAGTAATAAAGGGGAATATATATATAAAAAATAAAATAAAACATGGGGATTTGAAGTGATGCAGACAATTACATTGATAGAAGATACAATCTATCTGCAATATTAAGCTGATCCATTCCCCCCCCCCCCAAAAAAAAAAAAAAAAAAAGAGATTGTATCTTCTATCAATGTAATTGTCTGCAATTCTTCTTTTCTCAGAAGTGGGCCTACAGGTTTATCAACTTTCAAAGCATAATTACTTTCCCATTGTTCCTTAAATGCAGTGTACGATGTCCCATTTTCTAGCTCTGTGTCTCTGCTTTTATCCAATGGAGAAAAAAAAAAACACAATTTCAAATGTTGCTACATAAGACTGAATCAAGGCGGTCGGTCTCATTTTAGAGTAAAACTATGAAAACGCCACACTCACCCGGTTGGGAAAGATCCAGAATATAGTGATTGCCGGCCATCAAAATCAGCCTACATCTAGCCTATGTATTGCACACTGTGACATTTTATTTTTTATTTTTTTTATCATAGTATATGTATGGATGTCAACCCCAATATTCATCATCACCAATCAACTGCATTACACTTAAAAATGGCTTTAACTACCACCACCGATTTCTATACCAGCTTACAGTATGAGCATTTAGCAGAATTTTTTTCTCATCTTGAAAAAGGTAAACTTCTAAATGTTACGCAGCGAAAACAGCCAAATATATCCAAATCGGATTTTAGTTAACACTGTGGACCTGTTAGAACACGTAAATCATGACGTATTTAACTGTTAGATCAGATTTTTCAAACGATTTTTCAAATGTTAAAATACACATACACTACCTGTTTATAACTGGTGCAATTGGTATTCCATCGGTCTGATAGGCCTGTTCATTGGGCTAGTCACAAAGCAACACTTTGGTTGTCGGGATAAAGCTCTGTTTCAATGTATCCAAAAGTATCCATTAGCTACTGACTGTTCCAACTTTACAACAGTGGCAGTTCACTTGTTATGTGGGAAAGACACAGACATAGGGCGATAACCGCTCTAACCTGTTTTAACACTGTTGGGTTCTATTTTCTAAATAATTGGATTGATGGGATGACTAACTTAGAAAGAATGCATTCTTGACTGGGCTAATGTAGGTTGTGACACCTGGCAAGCTGTGATTGATGTGAAGAGCTGTTTTAGGGGGTAAAGGGAGATAGGGATTTGTGTCTCCAGATGCTGGAATATACTGGTTCTTTGTGATCTGTGAACCTTCCTTGGACGTAGGAATGGTGTCTAAGGGAGCTGGCTCTTCTCACTATGACAGGTTGTTATGATATGGACATATGCCTGGTAACAGAGATGCATCAACGGATTGACTGAGTAAGTCTAAACCACGCTCAAGTCTCTACTCTAATTGGCCAGCAGAGAAGTGGGAAATTCTCTCTGTCAGAGTATTTGAGCAACAATCTGGAACAATGGATTAGTTCTCTGGGGTGCCCTGCGAGGTATCTCAGAGAGCCCGTATATACGAAACATCATATTTACCATTGAAGGTTTTTTGCATTAATTAAAATAACTAGTATATCTTAGAAGTCGTGTTGACCTCTTTTGTTCCTAATACAAGATTTGAATTGACGCGACTTTGACAATTGGTGACCCCGACGTGATCTGGTAGAAGGGACTTCGCTGGGTAAATGTCCGGGACAAACTTAAAAGTAAGCAGATACCTATTGTTAAATAACTAAAGATCTGCAAATTGGCTTTATTAAAATTTATTTTGTGAAACACCTGTCTGATGTAAGTGAACTAAATTATGAAACTATTATGAGTAGATAAGCACAATATTGTGACATGCAAACCTGTGATGAATGTGATGTTAAAACCTTGGTACCGTAGAGTATTGTTTCACCGGCACGTACCAGAAGCCTAGGTACGGATAGGATCGGGAAATAGTACTGAAGTCTCCAGGCTAGGATCACCAGGGGTGAGAACTGGAGACACAGGGAATTATTGGCTAAGGGCGTTGGCTACTGACACATATCCATCGAGATATGGCTAGGATCAGAGGAGCGGCAAAATTTTAGTTGAGTATTGTTTTACCGACACATATCCAGAGAGATATGGCTAGGTTCGGAGAAAATACTGAAGTCCCCAGGCTAGGATCACCAGGGGTGAGAACTGTGGACACAGGGAATTATTGGCTAAGGGCGTTGGCTACTGACACATATCCATCGAGATATGGCTAGGATCAGAGGAGCGCCAAAATTTTAATTGAGTATTGTTCCTTTGACACATATTCAGAGAGATATGGCTAGGATCAAGGAAGATACTGAAGTCTCTGGACCACAAATGGTGGAACTGTGAGATACAGGGATTAATTGATCAAAGTGTAACGTTGTGGCACATATCCACTGAGATATGGCTAGGATCATAATGGCCACTTAAATGTTAGATAGTGTTACGCTACTGACACGTATCAGAAGGCTAGATACGGATAGAGTCAGGGGGACACTGGGTGTTGTTGTATGCATGAGTGCACGAATGATCACAGACGAAATAAAATAGTGAATAGGGGTTATTAAAAATAATAAACCTGTATATTAAGATGTCTGTGGCTGTCCAAACTGTATAATTTGGGGATAACTGTTGGGTTTGTGGTTGCTTAAACCATATAACCCGTTAAAAACAATTGGGAACATAAAACTAAAGTGATGAATTGTGTGACTGAACTGAAACGGTTGAGCTGATATGTTTGAACTGTGCCGTTTGGTGTTAGACATAGCATAATTCTGGTTATAGGTGCTTGGGTTGAGGCTTTTTTGTTGATTATTTGATGTAATGTTTGACGTTTGACCATGCAAAATACTGGTTAAACAATTAGACCGAAATAATTTGGTTTATCGTTGAGATATAGATATGCACCGACTTTGACTAATTAGGTGGGAATTATTTGATTTAAATAAATAGACTAAAGTACTTTGAATAACGGCAGAATATTGGAAACACGCTAAAACGAGAAACAGCTCCTCACAGCTCCTCACAAAGTCTGTTCCCCCTGGACAAGAAAAAGGTAGAGTTGCGAGGGGAGGGGCTGGAGAGAGCGAAAGTGTGGCTTTTGGAGCCAGAAAAGACTGGGAGATGGCTGGGAACGCATGTGGGTATCTGACGAGAGAATGTTCTAAACTTGCTCACCCGAGCGTCATGGGTGAGAAAGTAGAGAATGTTTACATTTTTGGTAATTTGGCAGACGCTCTTGTCTAGAGCGATTTATTGGAGCAATTGGGGTTGAGTGCCTTGCTCGAGGGCACATCGGCAGATTTTTCGCCTGGTCGGCTCGGGGATTGGAACCGGCGACCTCTCGGTTGTTGGCGCGGCGCTATTGGTCACTAAACTGCCTGCCGCCCCATATGTGTTTAAGATTGTGGCGTTGTTGGATAATGTGATTGGAATAAACTGACCATAAGTAATGTTGTTTTAGACGTAATGTATAATATAGTACAAAGCAGATGGAGGGTTCAATTGAACTAATTATAATGGTAGAGCTAACGTAGTACAGTGAGGGAACTTCATTTTGTGTCAGAGGGTAAAATGAGAAATCAGTAATATGCTATTGGTGGAGATCTATTTATCATTTCAAGGCATGGAGTAACAATCTGCATTTATGAGTGTAAATTCCACTGCTGATGTGTTGATCGAATGGGTACGATGGAGTAGTTGGTTTGGTAATGTTGAATGGACTATTTGTAGCGTGTTTTGGGGTTAAATAGAAAAAACTCACTTATTCAATAGGGAATGGGTGGAGAGAGAGAGTTTTTACGTGTATTAAAAGTTGCATAAGATAGGTCTATGAAAATATGTTACAGGTACGAATGACATTATTACCTAAGAAGGAAGATTGTAGGGACATTTCCGCGCCTCCCCCATAATGCAGGAAGGAGCAGGAGAGGGGGAGGAGATGTAAGAGACAGGACATAGTTCAGATGGTAGGAATGTCATTAAGCGTATGCTGATAAACGATAGCAAGTATTTGTTTTATTAATTAGGGCCTAATCAGAGAGAACAGTTAAAGACATTGAATAGCGAACTGAAATGGGTTAGCGGGAAAATACAAAATAGTTGGACAATTTTAGAACGATAATTTATTTTGGTTAGGATGCAAGTATGCATTGGCTGTTGTGCTGGGGAAATAGCGCCAGCCTGTGGTGGGTCCTGGATTGGTAAAACAGGGGGGACAGGAACAATAGAAGGGGAGACAGATTTTCCTAGGGGGTTGAACAAATAATTGATAATGGATCATTTGAGATGAGATCACATGTAGCAGAGTTAGGGTAATCAATTAAATAATAATTGTATACTCGAGGAATTTTGAGTGGTTTTATGGATTAGTTATGAGCAATTAGATTGATACAAACAATTATTGATGGGTTAAGACTGGGGATATATCTATCATGTTTTGTGTGTACTACCATCTTTAGATTATAACCAGGAGAAAGAGATTAGCTCATCTCAGTTAGGCAGTATTTAGGTCAAAAGAGGGAGCTACCAAATTAAATTGAGCCTAACTATCTCTGATTGTTATTTTTCAATTGGGTTTTTCAAAGAAATAAAAAAACACACTCAGCATGATGTTTATAAAGGGTTGTTATGTTGAATTTAGGGGATTTTCAACAGATCATGGGTGGTGTTTACTATGCTGTAGGATGGAACGGTTTGTTGGGGGATATTTGAACCTAAATTAATGGAATAAACTGCAGTAATCAGAGGAATGGTTATCACTAGGTAAATGGATAAAACAGGGGGAAAATATTACTGACTGGCAGAATACACCAAATGGGGATCAGTATGGCCACTCCACTGGGAGATATAGAAGAAAGTTGAATTGGAGAGCAAAAACCCAGCCCAGGGTCCACCTGGAGATAAGTTTTAACGGATGACAGGAAGATATTTTCTTAACTCAGGAACAGGAGGCTGAGTTAGCAGCAATTCCGTTCAAATTATGGTCACAAGGACAATAGATGTAGGACTAATTAAGGGGGTAGCTCCAGTACAAGTGATTCCTCGATCCGATAATAGACCATACCAAAAGCAATATACTATGAAACCAGAAGCAATAAAAGGGATAACACCTACATTTGAGCATTTACTTAAGGGAGGGGTGATAATTCCTGGAGATGAGGCACAATGCAACTCTCCAGTATTTCCTGTTAAAAAGGCGGCACCTAGCGCCGACTGGAGGATGGTCATGGACTTACAGTTAGTTTAATAGAAATATAATTCCCAGAGTTCCATGTGTACCAGATCCACATACATTGCTGAACCAATTGAAACCAGAGAACTCCTATTTTACAGTGATAGATTTAGCTAATGCTTTCTTTAGTATCCCAGTTCATCCGGATAGTCAGGGGTGGTTTGGCTTTACTTTTCAGGGAAGGAAATGGACTTACGCTAGGAGGCCTCAAGGCTACTCAGTTAGTCTTACAATCTTTGTCCAGGCTATAACTAAGAATTTGGGAAAGTTTGAACCTAGGGAAGGAAGCCAAATGTTAGTTTATGTAGATTATATTATATTGGCTAATCAAACTCAGGAGGGATGTAAGAGGGATACAATCCAATTGTTAACCTTCCTGGCATGATATGGACATATGCCTGGTAACAGAGATGCATCAACGGATTGACTGAGTAAGTCTAAACCACGCTCAAGTCTCTACTCTAATTGGCCAGCAGAGAAGTGGGAAATTCTCTCTGTCAGAGTATTTGAGCAACAATCTGGAACAATGGATTAGTTCTCTGGGGTGCCCTGCGAGGTATCTCAGAGAGCCCGTATATACGAAACATCATATTTACCATTGAAGGTTTTTTGCATTAATTAAAATAACTAGTATATCTTAGAAGTCGTGTTGACCTCTTTTGTTCCTAATACCAGATTTGAATTGACGCGACTTTGACAACACAGATTCTCATTTAGGTGTTTTGCGTTGCACATGTTTACCTGAGCTACAACACTTCCTGAACTAATAGAAACTGGGAAGGGAAAAAACAACGTTGGAGCAAAAATACCTCAACTGATGTGCAGTACACCCCCTGGACAGGACACCAGGTGGTCCTCTGTAGCTCAGCTGGTAGAGCACGGCGCTTGTAACGCCAAGGTAGTGGGTTCGATCCCCGGGACCACCCATACAAAAAAATAATACAAAAAAATGTATGCACGCATAACTGCAAGTCGCTTTGGATAAAAGCGTCTGCTAAATGGCATATTATTATTATTACCAGTCTATCTCCTGTTTCTGTAGTGTACAGTACACCCCCTGGACAGGACACTAGTCTATCTCCTGTTTCTGTAGCGAGACAGCTTGATGTACAGTACACCCCCTGGACAGGACACTAGTCTATCTCCTGTTTCTGTAGCGAGACAGCTTGATGTACAGTACACCCCCTGGACAGGACACTAGTCTATCTCCTGTTTCTGTAGCGAGACAGCTTGATGTACAGTACACCCCCTGGACAGGACACTAGTCTATCTCCTGTTTCTGTAGTGAGACAGCTTGATGTACAGTACACCCCCTGGACAGGACACTAGTCTATCTCCTGTTTCTGTAGTGAGACAGCTTGATGTACAGTAAACCCCCTGGACAGGACACTAGTCTATCTCCTGTTTCTGTAGTGAGACAGCTTGATGTACAGTACACCCCCTGGACAGGACACTAGTCTATCGCAGGGCCTGTGAACAAAACAGAAGGTAACAGTACCTTCATTGAAGAAACAAGGACAGTGATATAAGCCAAGTATATTCATCCAGTAGGATAACCTAATGGGACTGTACCAAATGGCACCCAATTCCCTATATAGTGCACTATGTACCAAATGGCACCCTATTCCCTATATAGTCCTCTATGTACCAAATGGCACCCTATTCCCTATATAGTGCTCTATGTACCAAATGGCACCCTATTCCCTATATAGTGCTCTATGTACCAAATGGCACCCTATTCCCTATGTAGTGCACTATGTACCAAATGGCACCCTATTCCCTATATAGTCCTCTATGTACCAAATGGCACCCTATTCCCTATATAGTGCTCTATGTACCAAATGGCACCCTATTCCCTATATAGTGCTCTATGTACCAAATGGCACCCTATTCCCTATGTAGTGCACTATGTACCAAATGGCACCCTATTCCCTATATAGTCCTCTATGTACCAAATGGCACCCTATTCCCTATATAGTGCTCTATGTACCAAATGGCACCCTATTCCCTATGTAGTGCACTATGTACCAAATAGCACCCTATTCCCTATATAGTGCTCTATGTACCAAATGGCACCCTATTCCCTATATAGTCCTCTATGTACCAAATGGCACCCTATTCCCTATATAGTGCTCTATATAGCGTGAGGCAGCTTGATGAACAAGTGCTAATTTAGTGGGACTATGATTTGTTTTTCAACAGGACAATGACCCAACACACCTCCAGGCTGTGTAAGGGCTATTTGACCAAGAAGGAGAGTGATGGAGTGCTGCATCAGATGACCTGGCCTCCACAATACCCCCACCTCAACCCAATTGAGATGGTTTGGGATGAGTCGAATGGCAGAGTGAAGGAAAAGCAGCCAACAAGTGCTCAGCATATGTGGGAACTCCTTCAAGACTGTTGGAAAAGCATTCCAGGTGAAGCTGGTTGAGAGAATGCCAAGAGTGTGCAAAGCTGTCATCAAGGCAAAGGGTGGCTATTTGAAGAATCTCCAATATAAAATATATTTTGATATGTTTTTTAAAAAATATATTACTACATGATTCCATATGTGTTATTTCATAGTCTTCACTATTATTCTACAATTTAGTTTGAAAATAAAGAAAAACCCTTGAATGAGTAGGTGTGTCCAAACTTTTGACTGGTAAGCGTCATCTAATATTTTTTTTTTTTTTTTAAATCTGGACACTTTCTGTTTACATGGAATTGTTCCTTATTGTAGGCTACTACTTTTACCACTTTTAGTCTTCATCTTTACTACACTACTCACTCTGTTTAGCACATGACCTCACATGTGAATCCTTAAAGAGATGGGTGGGGCTAAAGCTTAAGAGGGTGTGAACGATGATGAATGGGTTTAGACAAAGAACAGCGTAGGTGTACCGAAACATTCCAGGGCCATTTTACATTTACATTTTACTCATTTAGCAGACGCTCTTATCCAGAGCGACTTACAGTTAGTGAGTGCATACATTTTTCATACTGGCCCCCGTGGGAAACGAACCCACAACCCTGGCGTTGCAAGCGCCATGCTCTACCAACTGAGCTACAGGGAAAATATTATTTTTTCTCAGAAGTGGGTTTACAGATTTATCAACTTTCAAAGCAGAATTACTTTCCCATTGTTCCTTAAATGCAGTGTATGATATCCCATTTTCTAGCTCTGTGTCTCTGCTTTTATCCAATGGAAGAAAAAAAACACAATTTCAAATGTTGCGACATAAGACTGAATCAAGGCGGTCGGTCTCATTTTAGAGTAAGGCTGTAACGTAACAAAATGTGGAAAAAGTCAAGGGGTCTGAATACTTTACGAATGCACTGTATTTCTCAATGGAGGAGTCTATAGATGTAGTAAAGAGATCAACATAATTTGACTAAAACTATGAAAACACCACACTCACCCGGTTGGGAAAGATTCAGAATATAGTGATTGCCGGCCAATCAAAATCAGCCTACATCTAGCCTATGTATTGCACACTGTGACATTTTAAAAAAATCATAGTATATGTATGGATGTCAACCCCAATATTCATCATCACCAATCAACTGCATTACACTTAAAAATGGCTTTAACTACCACCACCGATTTCTATACCAGCTTACAGTATGAGCATTTAGCATACTTTTTTTCTCATCTTGAAAAAGGTAAACTTCTAAATGTTATGCAGCGAAAACAGCCAAATATATCCAAATCGGATTTTAGTTAACACTGTGGACCTGTTAGAACACGTAAATCATGACGTATTTAACTGTTAGATCAGATTTTTCAAACGATTTTTCGAATGTTAAAATACACATACACTACCTGTTTATAACTGGTGCAATTGGTATTCCATCGGTCTGATAGGCCTGTTCATTGGGCTAGTCACAAAGCAACACTTTGGTTGTCGGGATAAAGCTCTGTTTCAATGTATCCAAAAGTATCCATTAGCTACTGACTGTTCCAACTTGTTCCAACAGTGGCAGTTCACTTGTTATGTGGGAAAGACACAGCCACAGGGCGATAACCGCTCTAACCTGTTTTAACACAGATTCTCATTTAGGTGTTTTGCGTTGCACATGTTTACCTGAGCTACAACACTTCCTGAACTAATAGAAACTGGGAAGGGAAAAAACAACGTTGGAGCAAAAATACCTCAACTGATGTACAGTTGTCACGCCCTGACTCAGGGGACTCGTATATGTTGAGTCAGGGTGTGTATGTTCTATGTTGTATATTTCTATGTTGAGATTCTAGTATGTCTAGATCTCTGTTGGCCGGTGTGGTTCCCAATCAGAGGCAGCTGTCGCTCGTTGTCTCTGATTGGGGACCATACTTAGGCAGCCTTTTGGCACTAGTTAGTTGTGGGATCTTGTTCTGTGAAAGGTATGTTGTTTGTGTCTACCTTGGACTTCACGTTTCGTTTCGTATGTTGTTTTGGCGTGGTGTTTATTCAATATAGATAAACATGTATGCATATCACGCTGCGCCTTGGTCCGTCCCGTCTGTAAGCGATCGTGACAACAGTACACCCCCTGGACAGGACACTAGTCTATCTCCTGTTTCTGTAGTGAGACAGCTTGATGTACAGTACACCCCCTGGACAGGACACTAGTCTATCTCCTGTTTCTGTAGTGAGACAGCTTGATGTACAGTACACCCCCTGGACAGGACACTAGTCTATCGCAGGGCCTGTGAACAAAACAGAAGGTAACAGTACCTTCATTGAAGAAACAAGGACAGTGATATAAGCCAAGTATATTCATCCAGTAGGATAACCTAATGGGACTATATAGTGCTCTATGTACCAAATGGCACCCTATTCCCTATATAGTGCTCTATGTACCAAATGGCACCCTATTCCCTATATAGAGCTCTATGTACCAAATGGCACCATATCCCCTATATAGTGCACTATGTACCAAATGGCACCCTATTCCCTATATAGTCCTCTATGTACCAAATGGCACCCTATTCCCTATATAGTTCTCTATGTACCAAATGGCACCCTATTCCCTATATAGTGCTCTGTGTACCAAATGGCACCCTATTCCCTATATAGTGCTCTATGTACCAAATGGCACCCTATTCCCTATATAGTCCTCTATGTACCAAATGGCACCCTATTCCCTATATAGTGCTCTATGTACCAAATGGCACCCTTTTCCCTATATAGTCCTCTATGTACCAAATGGCACCCTATTCCCTATATAGTGCTCTATGTACCAAATGGCACCCTATTCCCTATATAGTGCTCAATCCCGGCCTGTATCACAACCGGCCGTGATCGGGATTCCCATAGGGTGGCCCAGCGTCGTCTGGGTTAGGGGAGGGTTTAGCTGGGGAGGGCTTTACTTGGCTCTTCGCGCTCTAGCGACCCCTTGTGGCGGGCCGGGTGCATGCAGGCTGACCTCGTCGTCAGGTGAACAGTGTTTCCTCAGACACATTGGTGCGGCTGGTTTCCGGGTTAAGCAGGCGGGTGTTAAGAAGCGCGGTTTGGCGGGTCATGACTCGCATGACTCGACCTTTGCCTCCCGAGCGTGTTGCAGCGATGAGTCAAGATCGAAATTGGGGAGTGTCGTATCGCGTAAGTGCTGGCAATCATTGCTGATAAACAAAGGAGTCCGCTCATACTGAACTTTGATCATAAGGTTTATTCAGATCACAAGCTTTCAGCATAAGTTACAGGTGACATGCCCACCCGGAGAGCGACGCCTCAGAATGGCCGCTCTGCCTTCTTCTTCGTTTAGCCCCTACTTATAAACAATGCAAAAAGATGCTCCCTCTTCTGGCCAATCACCAGTCTCCCCTGTCTACAACACACTTCCTGTCTGTTGTATGTGGCGTTACACTAAAACATTCCCTCTTGATACTAAAATTAACGTCCTCTCTGGTTCCACTTAAAACATTTAACAAAGGCATAATCCTAATACACGACATTTCCCCCCTTCGAGACGAACTAAAAGTCTCGAAAACAAACAGAATAGGATTATGACAAGTGACAATTTATCTTATTGAGTATCTTTAACATTAAACCAAAAACATTCTTCTCTAGAGTGTAAATACATTTCTATGAAATATGAATAACTGTTTATGAAGTGTGAATACATTACTATGAAATATGAACAAATCTTTATGGAGTGTAAGAGCGAAAAACTGTCCGGCAACCTTCGTTCCAAATCCATCCATCAATCAAGACAGTAAAATTCTCTCACGGTCCCTCTGCCCCAGGCAACCACCTCGGTACTCCCGATAAACTCATAAACAATGTAAATGCATTTGAAACTATGATGCAATTAAATACACATGTAAGCCCCTGCAAACAAAATCCTATCCAAAAAATATCCACTCTAAGGCTGGTCAACCCATTGGACCCTATAGTGGACCTCTCCCTGCCTAGACTCCCTGTCCCTAAGCATCACCAAAATAAAAAAAAACATCTAAGATCCTCACGTGTATTCAATAACATCAAATATCCCTCTACAAAAATTAATCCCTAAGGCTATGACACAAATTATGTATTACACATGTCTATATTTCATTGCAGACACTGGAATGTAGTCCACTACACTTCATCTCCCCGTAGTCTCCTCTTCCAATGGACTGTTGATGATGGAATCGGAATCTTTCCACCCCTCCTTGTTTTATCTCCTCCAGTCATTGTCCCTTCATATTGTCCTTGTTTGAGTATTTCAATCTCCACATGTTCCCCCAAATGCTTCTGGAAGACAATAAAAAACCAAACAGTATCTTTTGCAAAACAACACTTTCAAATTAAACATCAATATCAACTAAGAATATAGAAATGATATATAAATGATGTATGAATCACATTAACCCACTTCCCCCCTTTGATTCATAAAATCATACTAAAATCACCCTAATATAAAAAAAAAAAATGTGAAAAATGATCAAATTATCAAAAATGATATTTATCCATTCAGTTCCACTTGTCCATCTTCATCCAGATCAGGAACAGTCAACACCGGCATCTGAGTGTTGTCTCCAGGCATCACTCTCCAACCTATCTCAATATCATAGCTTTCTCAAAGGTCAGTAACAAATTACAAACCTCACACACAGTGCTATCAAAGCTGCAACTAAAATCTGAACCATCACTGCCCCTACTGGGCCTAATTGATCTTGCAACCAAGTCTTCGCTGACTTCCGCTCCTTCAGATCTACCAAATGCATCCCTTATATTCTTCAATGCATATATAACTATCTGAACTATCTGGACTCAAAGTATAACTATTATCATCAATATGATCTTCCCAAATGTTACACCATACCATGGAAAAAATCCCCCCTTCTCCCTTAGATTTATCCTTCAATGATAGGCTTGAAGACTATGACATGCCTCCATGTCTCTTTTCATCCTATTTCCAACCCTAGATTTATCTGTGTCCGGTGGTACCCCTCTTTTAATGGTAAAAACCTCATATGGAAGCTTCAACGTTGACATGTAACAACATCCTGTCCATCAATAGGGTAAGAATATATACGCTTTATCACTACAAACCCTCCAAATCTCTAAAATTCCCCATAGTCACATTGTCAGGCAAAAGCTAATCTTTTAACCATCAAAGTCCTGCTCTTCTTACTATCTGGTACATAAAAAGTTACATTATATTTGTCCTCTCTAACCTTATGTTCGTGCTTATCCAAAGTCATCATATAATTATCACAATCTGATATTCCCATGAACATACCCTTTACATCATATGTTTTATTAGAACAAAAACAACTTTTAGCCCTCACTGCTTTCACCTCAAATGCTTCAGGGCTCGCTGTTACCTGAGTTTCCTTCCCATCTAACAAATGCACACAAGTTAATTCACTTAACCCAATAACACCTAACCCTAGGCTTAAACAAATGTTTTGACAATTACATTATTTTATCGGTTACTGATTGTTGCTGATACCACAGTCATGACAAAGCATAAGATTGACACATATTGATAGAGGTCGAGCGACCGTCTCAAAAAATGTTTGACTGGAATTCTCACCAGACATGGACCCTCAAGATTCCTCCCTGATATTACAGAATGAGCTGCTGGAACCTGCCCATCTATCTCTAATTTTTACAACAGAAGAATCAAACCACTCCCTTTAGTTTCTCTCTTCCCTAACGAGTGGTACAGATCAGATACCTCTCCCTGTCTGTCATTAAAATCAAAGACCTCATCCTGTACCACCATGATAGTATCCTTCACTATTTCAGATGAATCTATATTGTTCTCTACCACTATCTGCTCTCCTATTTTAACCCTATTCGTACTATCATTGACAGCACTCTCCATCCGTAACATAAACCCCTGAGTCCTTCTTGCTACCCCCTTTAATTTCAGAAAAGTTGTTGTCGGTGTCATACTTCCTACATTTGCTATTGCCATCGTATCATTAATCCCTTTCCAAAGTTACCATTAAAGTAGTTGATTTAGCTGATGTATTAACCTTAATTATTTCTAGTGGGAAAGTTACCAATATACTCTGTGTATTATTTACTGTTGGAGTGACTACTGTAACACATTCTTCCTGAACTCCTTTGGTGACTGTGAAACTTCAACAGATTTCAAATCTTCCATCATAAGCGTTACTTTATGAATTATATAGCCTTTTAACCAATAATTCTTAACCGGAACAAATTCTAATGCTTGCACTAGATAAGTATACTTCTTCTCCATAATTATCTCTCCATGTGGGAGGAACGTCCCCATCCTAACCCTAATAAGTATTTTTCCCCCTAAAATTGGTGCTGGAGCTATTGGTTCCCTTATAATCAAATGCGATATATTTATGGCTTTAATAACTATCCATGTTGAAAGAGTTAAATTGCTTCTCACTGTTGTTTTAATAGACTGAAGTGTTAATGTCCTTAGTTACTTCATCCATTTTCCCCAAAGCTTTGAACTCTTTGCTTGTACTTCCATCTATCACCACTAGTGTCAAATGACGTAAATGTAACTTACATTCACTCTCTCTTCCTACTCTAAACCCTAACTTTCAAACCTTTGATTATAAAAAATACACCTATAATTACCTTGATCTTCCTGCTGGGAACTGTAACTATAGATACTCAATCACCCTCAATCTTCTCTTATTATTCAGCAACACATACTTTCTCAATGCATCTGCTCCTAACAGATCTAAACTCCTACCATATCTTCCCACTAAACTTTAAAATGTCCTTCACCACTGTTCTCTCTCTTACTACTAACTTTGAAACTTGGGGTGGGGTAGGGTAGGGTGGGATGGGATGGGGTAGGGTAGGATAGGGTAGGGTAGGGTAGGGTAGGGTGGGATGGGGTAGGGTAGGGTGGGATGGGGTAAGGTAGGGTGGGATGGGGTAGGGTAGGGTAGGGTAGGGTAGGGTGGGATGGGGTAGGGTAGGGTAGGGTAGGGTGGGATAGGGTGGGGTAGGGTAGGATGGGTTCGGGTGGGGTTGGGTAGGATTGGATAGGGTAGGGTAGAATAGGGTGGGGTGGGATAGGGTGGGGTAGGATGGGGTAGGGTAGGATAGGGTGGGGTGGGGTAGGGTAGGATAGGGTAGGGTGGGATGGGATGGGGTAGGGTAGGATAGGGTAGGGTAGGGTAGGGTAGGGTGGGATGGGATGGGGTAGGGTAGGATAGGGTAGGGTAGGGTAGGGTGGGATGGGGTAAGGTAGGGTGGGATGGGGTAGGGTAGGGTAGGGTAGGGTGGGATGGGGTAGGGTAGGGTAGGGTAGGGTGGGATGGGGTAAGGTAGGGTGGGATGGGGTAGGGTAGGGTAGGGTAGGGTAGGGTGGGGTAGGGTAGGGTTGGATAGGGTGGGGTAGGATAGGGTGGGGTAGGGTAGGATGGGTTCGGGTGGGGTTGGGTAGGATTGGATAGGGTAGGGTAGAATAGGGTGGGGTG
>NW_028158594.1:102500-107500 GCF_964263955.1 Coregonus lavaretus | reverse complement strand
GACAGACAGACAGACAGACAGACAGACAGACAGACAGACAGACAGACAGACAGACAGACAGACAGACAGACAGACAGACAGACAGACAGACAGACAGACAGACAGACAGACAGACAGACAGACAGACAGACAGACAGACAAGCAGATAGACATACAGACATACATACAGACAGACAGACAGACAGACAGACAGACAGACAGACAGACAGACAGACAGACAGACAGACAGACAGACAGACAGACAGACAGACAGACAGACAGACAGACAGACAGACAGACAGACAGACAGACAGATGGACACGCAGACGGACAGACAGACTGACGGTTAATTAACAAAATAGTGTTTCTGTCTCTCGCAGCCTGTTTCTATGTCTCTCGCATTGTGATTCCACAAAAGTGAATTGATTTCACAAACAATTTTGTCATTTACACACACCAGCAAAAACAGAGCTTGTGTTCCTAATGTAACCCTATTTCACTATGTAATGGAATAGTGTTCCATTTAGGTGTCAGGGTCAGTGTCAGGGTCAGTATCAGTGTCAGTGTCAGGGTCAGGGTCAGGGTCAGTGTCAGTGTCAGTGTCAGTGTCAGGGTCAGGGTCAGTGTCAGGGTCAGTATCAGGGTCAGTATCAGGGTCAGGGTCAGGGTCAGGGTCAGTATCAGGGTCAGGGTCAGGGTCAGGGTCAGTATCAGGGTCAGGGTCAGGGTCAGGGTCAGTGTCAGTGTCAGTGTCAGTGTCAGGGTCAGGGTCAGTATCAGGGTCAGTATCAGGGTCAGGGTCAGGGTCAGGGTCAGTATCAGGGTCAGGGTCAGGGTCAGGGTCAGTATCAGGGTCAGGGTCAGGGTCAGGGTCAGGGTCAGGGTCAGTATCAGGGTCAGGGTCAGGGTCAGGGTCAGGGTCAGGGTCAGTATCAGGGTCAGGGTCAGTATCAGGGTCAGGGTCAGGGTCAGGGTCAGTATCAGGGTCAGGGTCAGTATCAGGGTCAGGGTCAGTATCAGGGTCAGGGTCAGTATCAGGGTCAGGGTCAGGGTCAGGGTCAGGGTCAGTATCAGGGTCAGGGTCAGGGTCAGGGTCAGGGTCAGGGTCAGTATCAGGGTCAGGGTCAGTATCAGGGTCAGGGTCAGGGTCAGGGTCAGTATCAGGGTCAGGGTCAGGGTCAGGGTCAGGGTCAGGGTCAGTATCAGGGTCAGGGTCAGTATCAGGGTCAGGGTCAGGGTCAGGGTCAGTATCAGGGTCAGGGTCAGTATCAGGGTCAGGGTCAGTATCAGGGTCAGGGTCAGTATCAGGGTCAGGGTCAGGGTCAGGGTCAGTATCAGGGTCAGGGTCAGGGTCAGGGTCAGGGTCAGGGTCAGTATCAGGGTCAGGGTCAGTATCAGGGTCAGGGTCAGGGTCAGGGTCAGTATCAGGGTCAGGGTCAGGGTCAGGGTCAGTATCAGGGTCAGGGTCAGGGTCAGGGTCAGGGTCAGTATCAGGGTCAGGGTCAGGGTCAGGGTCAGGGTCAGGGTCAGTATCAGGGTCAGGGTCAGGGTCAGGGTCAGTGTCAGGGTCAGGGTCAGTGTCAGGGTCAGTGTCAGGGTCAGGATCAGGGTCAGGGTCAGGGTCAGTGTCAGGGTCAGTATCAGGGTCAGGGTCAGGGTCAGGGTCAGGGTCAGGGTCAGGGTCAAGGGTCACATCCACCTATTGTTGTTCTCTGTGTTCTTTATCTTCTTGACATGGTTAAACAACTCAAGCATTGATTGGTCACTTTTTTTCTAAATCGGCACACAGAAACTAGAGGCCATGAGTAACTGGGTCAAAAAGAATGCCACTGATTGGCCTGTAGGTGGCGCTGTTATAACAGACACTAGAAGCCATGAGTAACTGGGTCTAAAAGAATGCCACCGATTGGCCTGTAGGGGGTGCTGTTATAACAGACACTAGAGGCCATGAGTAACTGGGTCTAAAAGAATGCCACCGATTGGCCTGTAGGGGGTGCTGTTATAAGCAGTCTCACTTAAACCCTCTTATCTATTGCCCTGTTTGACCTAGAGACATGAAACTTTGTATGTAGGTGTCTTTCCTCATGCTGAACAAATCTGCCTCAATGACCTGTTTTACGTGTCCATTTAAATCCTTCGTATATCCATTCCATAATAGCCCATCAACTTGAAACTTTTTAGGGTCATCAAGTCCATTACCATGATGAACCATGTTAAGTTTGGTATTGATATCTTAAAAAGTAAATTTTTTAACTGTAATTGTAATTCTCATGGACTAAAAGTCAGATTTACTCCAAATGTAGTCTTTGGACTCATTACAATAGTCCCTAAAGAGTTTGAGAAAATAAAGTTGATGCATTAAAAGATTGCCACACTATACCAGTAGATGCATATTAGCACATACGCTAATATGCTAAAATATGCCAAAAATGCTTCAAATGACACCAAATTTGGAATGCAGGCCCATGGTACATGTCTTAACCTAGTTTGAGAGATTGACAAATCAACAATCTGATTTTATCTGTCCATTTAAACAACTGTAAATCCACTCCACAGAGGCCTATCAACTTGAAACTTGTAATCACTATCATGGACGTCCCTAAGATGAACCACGTTGAATTTGGTATTGATATCTCTAAAAACAAGGAAACTATTAACAACTCATTATTTGTATATGTAACGCTAATGCTCAAAATCGTCTGCAATCATCTTCTCCTCATGAACCATAAATCAGATTGACTCCAGATTTGGTATACAGTAAGGGAAAAAAGTATTTGATCCCCTGCTGATTTTGTACGTTTGCCCACTGACAAAGACATGATCAGTCTATAATTTTAATGGTAGGTTTATTTAAACAGTGAGAGACAGAATAACAACAACAAAATCCAGAAAAACGCATGTCGAAAATGTTATAAATTGATTTGCATTTTAAAGAGGGAAATAAGTATTTGAAACCTCTGCAAAACATGACTTAGTACTTGGTGGCAAAACCCTTGTTGGCAATCACAGAGGTCAGACGTTTTTTGTAGTTGGCCACCAGGTTTGCACACATCTCAGGAGGGATTTTGTTCCACTCCTCTTTGCAGAACTTCTCCAAGTCATTAAGATTTCGAGGCTGACGTTTGGCAACTCGAACCTTCAGCTCCCTCCACATATTTGGCTAGGCCACTCCAGGACCTTAATGTGCTCCTTCTTGAGCCACTCCTTTGTTGCCTTGGCCGTGTGTTTTGGGTCATTGTCATGCTGGAATACCCATCCACGACCCATTTTCAATGCCCTGGCTGAGGGAAGGAGGTTCCCACCCAAGATTTGACGGTACATTACCCCGTCCATCGTCCCTTTGATGCGGTGAAGTTGTCCTGTTCCCTTAGCAGAAAAACACCCCCAAAGCATAATGTTTCCACCTCCATGTTTGACGGTGGGGATGGTGTTCTTGGGGTCATAGGTAGCATTACTCCCGCTCCAAACACGGTGAGTTGAGTTGATGCTAAAGAGCTCAATTTTGGTCTCATCTGACCACAACACTTTCACCCAGTTCTCCTCTGAATCATTCAGATGTTCATTGGCAAACTTCAGACGGCCATGTATATGTGCTTTTTTGAGCAGGGGGACCTTGCGGGCGCTGCAGGATTTCAGTCCTTCACGGCGTAATGTGTTACCAATTGTTTTCTTGGTGACTATAGTTCCAGCTGCCTTGAGATCATTGACAAGATCCTCCCGTGTAGTTCTGGGCTGATTCCTCACCGTTCTCATGATCATTGCAACTCCACGAGGTGAGATCTTGCATGGAGCCCCAGGCCGAAGGAGATTGACAGTTCTTTTGTGTTTCTTCCATTTGCGAATAATCACACCAACTGTTGTCACCTTCTCACCAAGCTGCTTGGCGATAGTCTTGTAGCCCATTCCAGCCTTGTGTAGGTCTACAATCTTGTCCCTGACATCCTTGGAGAGCTCTTTGGTCTTGGCTATGGTGGAGAGTTTGGAATCTGATTGATTGATTGCTTCTGTGGACAGGTGTCTTTTATACAGGTAACAAGCTGAGATTAGGAGCACTCCCTTTAAGAGTGTGCTCCTAATCTCAGCTCATTACCTGTATAAAAGACACCTGGGAGCCAGAAATCTTTCTGATTGAGAGGGGGTCAAATACTTATTTCCCTCATTAAAATGCAAATCAATTTATAACATTTTTGACATGCGTTTTTCTGGATTTTTTTGTTGTTATTCTGTCTCTCACTGTTCAAATAAACGTACCATTAAAATTATAGACTGATCATTTCTTTGTCAGTGGGCAAATGTACAAAATCAGCAGGGGATCAAATACTTTTTTCCCTCACTGTATAGACTCAATTAATTAGCCTCTTAGGAATTTGAGAATGATTACTTGCTGCATTCAATGTTGGCCACACTACATCAATAGATGAAATGCCCTTACATTGATGACTTGCATATCCAATCAGCTTTCCACTTTGATTTAATGTCATCACATTTATTTTTTGGGTTGAAGTGAAGTGGAAATTACGTTGATTCAATCAGGGATGGCCAAAAATACAATGACAAAATACCATAAAGATCAATGTTTCAATATAAACTACAAAATAGTGTTCTTAATAAAAAAAACATGTATTTTATATTTTAAAATACAGAAATACATTTGCAAGTAGCCAGCCCCAACAGCAACAACATTCTCAGTAACGGTTACAGAAACGTTTTACTTGCTATGACTGTGATACAGTCTGTTGTTGTTTATCTACCTTAGTTAGTGCACTGACTCTAAGTCACTCTGGATAAGAGTGTCTGCTAAATGTCCAAAATGTATTAGTGAAAATGAACATACCAAAATGAACTACTAAAAAGTGCACCCCTTAGGGTCCTCAGGACCAGGATTAAAGAACACTGATCTACAGTATGGTACAGTAGCTTTCCCAGAAGCCTGGTTCAGCTCTGCTTTGAGCTCTGGATCCAGCTCCCATATCAATCCTGATATCCATAGACTCCCTGGGAGCAGGGCTTGGAGAAGGGCT
>NW_028158594.1:0-97500 GCF_964263955.1 Coregonus lavaretus | reverse complement strand
ATATATATATATATATATATATATATATAATATACACTGAGTGTACAAACCATTAGGAACACCTTCCTAATGTTGAGTTGCCCCCCCTTTTGCCCTCAGAACAGCCTCAATTCGTCGGGGCGTGGACTCTACAAGGTGTCGAAAGCGTTCCACAGGGATGCTGGCCCATGTTGACTCCAATGCTTCCCACAGTAGTGTCAAGTTGGCTGGATGTCCTTTGGGTGGTGGACCATTCTTGGTGTGTGAAAACCCCAGAAGCATTGCAGTTCTTGACACACTCAAACCGGTGCGCCTGGCACCTACTACCATACCCCGTTCAAAGGCACTTCAATATTTTGTCTTGCCAATTCACCCTCTGAATGACACACATACACAATCCATGTCTCAATTGTCTCAAGGGTTAAAAATCCTTCTTTAACCTGTCCCCTCCCCTTCATCTACACTGATTGAAGTGGATTTAACAAGTGACATTATAGTTTTTTACAATCACTTTGACACTAATTTCAGAACCTTGACGTCATTTTTCAAAACTCTAGACACAAAACTCAAAACGGTCATCACCTGTACCACAGGCTGTCCAATGTTCAAAACATTGCATTGTGCATTCATATCTTTAAAGAAATCTTGCACTTGCACAATCATTGGTTCAAAAAACTAATGTATTGTGAAATACCAATGAAACGTTAATTTAGATCACCCACACACAAGCAACCGATAGTTTCACTGTGTCATTGTTCGTACAATCATTAAATATTGTAGTACAAAATAGGTGATACATGTTTCATTATGGTACTACATGTAAATACATCCCTGTAAAAGTACTGCTGTAGTAGAGAGAATACTACACACACAGTGGAATCATTGAACAAAATCTGAAATATGTTGATGAAAAACGATACAGTACTGTAAACATCAAATGCAGTGTTCCTCAACTTGCTTGCTTGTACTGTAAAAAGCAAAACATAGGAGTGATTACTGTACTTCTACATTTTCATCAACTCTGTCTTGTGGATTTGGCCACAGGTTCTCATCTACATCACAATGGATGTTTTAATTAGCCAAACATCTTGGAAAAAACCTTCGGCCACGGCGAATCCAGGCCTGACACTGGTCTGCCGTGATGTCATTGCATGTGTCATCCATGGCCTGGAGAAAAGTGACTTGTTCATGAGGGTGCCTGTCATAAACCTTCCATCTCCATGTGGAGAAAAATTCCTCAATCGGGTTAAGGAAAGGAGAGTATGGGGGTAAATACAGGGTGGTAAATTGTGCATGGGCCTGAAACCATGCTTGCTCGGATTTCATTGGACACTCTTTGCTGTTGCTGCCGCTGTCTTGGTCCGTGGCCTTTTCCTCTACCACGTTCCCCCACACCTCTCAAACGAGGCCCACGACCACCTCTCAGAAGGGGTGCTTGTCCCCTGCCATTCCTTTGACCAACACGTCTTCCTCGTCTTCCTCCCACCACTGCTTGACCTCTATTGTGACCTGGATCACCTGCCGGCTCCATGTTACAGTACGTATCGCTATGTTGTTGCAAGTGGATCCCAATCAATTCTTTAAATACTCGTTCCATAATGTGAACTCAATCATCAGTAACGAGTTGGCAGAATTGGACAAGCAATTACAAGGGCCTGCATCCATACAGTGCAGTACTGTCAATACTGTAAATAGTCTGAAAATGTGGTACATGGGACCATAGAAACGGTGTCTGATAAAGAATGATGATGAAATATTATAATAATAATAATATAATATGCCATTTAGCAGACGCTTTTATCCAAAGCAACTTACAGTCATGCGTGCATAAATTTTTTTGTGTATGGGTGGTCCCGGGGATCGAACCCACTACCTTGGCGTTACAAGCGCCGTGCTCTACCAGCTGAGCTACAGAGGACCACATTATTACATCCATAGATAATGTAGTCTAATTGGTTCATGCTCCACGCTAATTGGTGACAATGAATCTTGTTATCTTGAAACTTTCATGATCTAAACATGGAATATTGTTTGTCTGTTTCCATACAACTATGCATTAAGAGTAATGCAAAAGTTACTTATCATTTTGAGCAGTTGTATCAATTGATAGTTGGATAATTGTAATGAAATGAATAGACACTCATCTGAAATGTAATGTGTGAATTGCCTTTTGAAATAGTAGTACTTTGATGTTAAGTTGTGTCATGTTGAACAGGTGATTTTTGTTAAATGAACAAATGATCTTAGTTTTATGTGTATTGTATCCAAGCAATTGAAAAAAGTGTTAGAGTTTTGAAAAATGTGCATTTTGATCATTGGTTGTGAGTTTTGTGTCTAGAGTTTTGAAAAGTGACGTCAAGGTTCTGAAATTAGTGCCAAAGTGATTGTAAAAAACTGTAATAAGGGATCATAGCTTTTACCTGGATTCACCTGGTCCGTCTATATCATGGAATGAGCAGGTGTTCCTAATGCTTTGTTCACTCAGTGAACATTTATATAATTTTTTTATATTACGTTTTTCAGAATAATAAAGCATTATTATCAAAATGTATTATACTTTAATAACTTGACATAATTGGAAGCCTAACAGATTTAGGTTGAAAATATATATCAACCATTTTTCTACATTAAAACATGGTACAGTAAGAGTGACAGATTTCCCCTCTGTTTATAACATACTTTTTTGTTCACATTCATTGTTAGGTTGTAAATTATTTTATTTCCCTGAAGTTTCATGTTCCTGGATCCTTTAGGAGATTGTATTTTCAAACCAACACTTGTATCATCCAGGCTTTGTCCCAAATTACACCATATTCCCTATGGGGCCCTGTTCAAAAGAAGTGCACTATATAGGGAATGGGGTGCCATTTGGGACTCATTTACAGTGTATTGTCTCTAGATGCTGTGCTGCCAAATTCTTGTGAGTGAAAATGTGTTCAAACCTGCTGGGCTGTTCATGTTGATGACGTTTAATGATAATCGTCAGGAGTGCTAACGTTACTAGGTTACCACAGCTATTTTAGGCCAATGATAACAACTGTCCTATTGTCACATTCCACAGCAAGAAAACCCCTAAAAGTGTTGCTCAAACAGAAAGGGGAACTAACAAAGGGTCACTGACAACAACCAAAATGAAACAGGTGGTTTTAGGAGGGGCTCTGAAAGACACTCATGGGGGTGTCCACAGGAAGATGACTAGCAACAACAACTGGGACCTAAAAGACCCAGTATGAGACCCACTATGAGACCCACTATGAGACCCACTATGAGACACACTATGAGACCCACTATGAGACCCACTATGAGACCCACTATGAGACCCACTATGAGACCAACTATGAGACCCACTATGAGACCCACTATGAGACCCACTATGAGACCCACTATAAGACCCACTATGAGACCCACTATGAGACCCACTATAAGACCCACTATGAGACCCACTATGAGACCCACTAAATCTGCCCAAGAGGAGGAAAACAAAAGAAAAACCCCAAACTGAAAGACAGGAAGCAAACCACAAAGTGGAGCAAAATGTAACCAGGAACTATCAGATAAAGGATTTAGTCTACAAATGAAAATAGGGAGAGACAACTAAAGATGTTAACCCTCCACATCTCTCAAGACAACTAAAGATGTTAACCCTCCACATCTCTCAAGACAACTAAAGATGTTAACCCTCCACATCTCTCAAGACAACTAAAGACGTTAACCCTCCATATCTCTCAAACAACTAAAGATGTTAACCCTCCACATCTCTCAAGACAACTAAAGATGTTAACCCTCCACATCTCTCAAAAACAACTAAAGATGTTAACCCTCCACATCTCTCAAAACAACTAAAGATGTTAACCCTTCACACCTCTCAAGACAACTAAAGATGTTAACCCTCCATATCTCTCAAGACAACTAAAGATGTTAACCCTCCACATCTCTCAAGACAACTAAAGATGTTAACCCTCCACATCTCTCAAGACAACTAAAGATGTTAACCCTCCACATCTCTCAAGACAACTAAAGATGTTAACCCTCCACATCTCTCAAACAACTAAAGATGTTAACCCTCCACATCTCTCAAAAACAACTAAAGATGTTAACCCTCCACATCTTTCAAAACAACTAAAGATGTTAACCCTCCACATCTGTTTGGAGTGTGACTGTTTGAGGTTGTGGACAGGTGTCTTTTATACTGATAACAAGTTCAAACAGGTGCCATTAATACAGGTAACGAGTGGAGTACAGAGGAGCCTCTTAACGAAGAAGTTATAGGTCTGTGAGAGCCAAAAATCTTGCATGTTTGTAGGTGACCAAATACTTATTTTCCACCATAATTTGCAAATAAATTCATTAAAAATCCTACAATGTGATTTTCTGGGAAAAAAAATCTCAATTTGTCTGTCATAGTTGACATGTACCTATGATGACAATTACAGGCCTCTCTCATCTTTTTAAGTGGGAGAACTTGCACAATTGGTGGCTGACTAAATACTCCCCCCCCCCCCCCCACTGTATTCTCTCTTTTCTATTTAACTGAAACACTAAAAAACATTATTTACAAGCATTCTCTCTTTTCTTTTTAACTGAAACACTAAAAAACATTATTTACAAGTATTCTCTCTTTTCTTTTTAACCCTCCCGTTGTCCTAGGGTCAAAATGACACGCCACTGTGTTGAACCAACTTTATTACATTTTTATATTTTTGGGATCATTTGTGAGAAGGAGGCAGTGAGACTTTAAAGAAAGTATCACTGCCTCCTTCTCACAAATGATCCAAAAAATATAAAAATGCCTTGCCTACGCGAACAGTTTTTTTAATTATATGAGAAAAAAATATTCCATTTTATTTGGAACGGCAAGCCAGACAAAATTAAACGGGCCTATTTATATAATGAATATAAATTTGGAGGACAGAAATTATTAAATATTAAATCATTAGACCTATCACTAAAAGCTTCAGTCATACAAAAGTTATACTTAAATCCAAACTGGTTCTCAACCAAATTAGTAAGATTGTCTCACCCAATGTTCAAGAATGGCTTTTTTCCCTTTATTCATATTACAACCTCTCACTTTCAGTTATTTGAAAAGGAAATCATCTCCCAAATATCACTATTTCTAAAACAAGCCATAGAAAGTTGGTTGCAATTTCAATTTAATCCTCCAGAAACGACAGAACAAATAATGCAACAAATATTGTGGTTAAACTCAAATATACGAATTGATAAAAAAACTGTTTTTTTTTTGACAAAATGTTTAGAAAAGGTATGGTCTTCATAAATGAGCTCATCGGTAGGACTGGTGGAGTCATGTCGCACATGCAGCTAACAAAAACATATGGAAATGCCTGCTCTACCCAAAATTACAACCAAATAATTGCAGCATTGCCGCAAAAATGTGGAAGGGGGGAAAAGTAAGGAACTTGTCTGTCGGCCTTGCATTAAAGAACATAATTGGTTAAAGAAAACCGTGATAAATAAAAAAGTATACCAGTTTAATTTAAGGACCAAAAGATTGACAGCCGTCCCATTAGATTCCATAGTAGTTGGGAAGAGATGTTTGACGTACCGATCCCATGGCATAGTGTTTATGAACTGATACGCAAAACGACGCCGGATTCAAAACTTCAATTTCAATTATTATATAAAATTCTTGCAACCAATAGAATGTTATTTATATGGGGGATACAATCTTCCCAGCTCTGCAGATTTTGCTGCGAAGAGACAGAATCATTAGATAATTTGTTTTGGTACTGTCCATTTGTAGCTTGTTTTTGGACACAGGTCCAGGAATGGCTCAAGGATTGCAATATTTACCTGGAGCTAACCCTGCAGATAGCATTACTCGGTGATCTGAAAAGTCATAGTCAATCGATCACTAATATAATAATGCTGTTAGCAAAAATGTTTATTTTCAATTTACAATCTGTAGAAACAATGAGAATAGAAACGTTCAGAACTTTTGTAAAACATCACAGTACAGTTGAAAACTAAATGGCAAATAGAAATCCAATATGGATGGTGTTAAGAGATAGATGGGTGGTGTTGAATGGAGTTGAAGGATGGGACTAATAACAACTAATAAAAAATAATAACAAGATGTAGTGTCGAGTCAAATGTTGCTAATTATGCTGTAACAAAGGAGTCCGCTTATACTGAACTTTGATCATAAGTTTTATTCATATCACAAGATTTCAGCATAAGTTTACAGATGTCATGATCACCCGGAGAGCAGTGTCCCAAAATAATATGTCTGCTCTAATGTTCTTTGTACAAACCCAGTACTTATAATATTCCCCAAAATATGGGTGGCTCCCTCTACTGTCCAATCCCCTGTCTACAACACACACTCCCTCTGTCTTATGGGGCGTCACCCTAAAACAACTCCCTCTGAAACTAAATAAACATCCTCTCAGGTTCCACTTGAAAACATTAGCAAAGTCATAATTCTTAATACACTACAAAGATAACTAATAATGTAAGCATACTGTGTCCATAATAAGTGTATAGGTTATAGGTTGAGAGCTTTTGTGAAAGAGCACAGTTAGAAAGATATGGCATATACAGTGAGGGAAAAAGGTATTGGATCCCCTGGTGATTTTGTACGTTTGCCCACTGACAAAGACATGATCAGTCTATAATTGTAATGGTAGGTTTATTTGAACAGTGAGAGACAGAATAACAACAAAAAAATCCAGAAAAACGCATGTCAAAAATGTTATAAATTGATTTGCATTTTAATGAGGGAAATAAGTATTTGACCCCTCTGCAAAACATGACTTAGTACTTGGTGGCAAAACCCTTGTTGGCAATCACAGAGGTCAGATGTTTCTTGTAGTTGGCCACCAGGTTTGCCCACATCTCAGGAGGGATTTTGTCCCACTCCTCTTTGCAAATCTTTTCCAAGTCATTAAGGTTTCGAGCCTGACGTTTGGCAACTCGAACCTTCAGCTCCCTCCATAGATTTTCTATGGGATTAAGGTCTGGAGACTGGCTAGGCCACTCCAGGACCTTAATGTGCTTCTTCTTGAGCAACTCCTTTGTTGCCTTGGCCGTGTGTTTTGGGTCATTGTCATGCTGGAATACTTATCCACGACCCATTTTCAATGCCCTGGTTGAGGGGAGGAGGTTCTCACCCAAGATTTGACGGTACATGGCCCCGTCAATCCTCCCTTTGATGCGGTGAAGTTGTCCTGTCCCCTTAGCAGAAAAACACCTCCAAAGAATAATGTTTCCACCTCCATGTTTGACGGTGGGGATGGTGTTCTTGGGGTCATAGGCAGCATTCCTCCTCCTCCAAACACGGCGAGTTGAGTTGATGCCAAAGAGCTCGATTTTGGTCTCATCTGACCACAACACTTTTACCCAGTTCTCCTCTGAATCATTCAGATGTTCATTGGCAAACTTCAGACGGGCCAGCATAAGTGTGTCTTGAGCAGGGGGACCTTGCGGGCGCTGCAGGATTTCAGTCCTTCACGGTGTAGTGTGTTACCAATTGTTTTCTTGGTGACTATGGTCCCAGCTGCCTTGAGATCATTGACAAGATCCTCCCGTGTAGTTCTGGGCTGATTTCTCACCGTTCTCATGATCATTGCAACTCCACGAGGTGAGATCTTGCATGGAGCCCCTGGCCGAGGGAGATTGACAGTTCTTTTGTGTTTCTTCCATTTGCAAATAATCGCACCAACTGTTGTCACCTTCTCACCAAGCTGCTTGGCGATGGTCTTGTAGCCCATTCCAGCCTTGTGTAGGTCTACAATCTTGTCCCTGACATCCTTGGAGAGCTCTTTGGTCTTGGCCATGGAGGAGAGTTAGGAATCTGATTGATTGATTGCTTCTGTGGACAGGTGTCTTTTATACAGATAACAAGCTGAGATTAGGAGCACTCCCTTTAAGAGTGTGCTCCTAATCTCAGCTCGTTACCTGTATAAAAGACACCTAGGAGCCAGAAATCTTTCTGATTGAGAGGAGGTCAAATACTTATCTCCCTCATTAAAATACAAATCAATTTATAACATTTTTGACATGCGTTTTTCTGGATTTTTGTTGTTGTTATTCTGTCTCTCACTGTTCAAATAAACCTACCATTAAAATTATAGACTGATCATTTCTTTTTCAGTGGGCAAACGTACAAAATCAGCAGGGGATCAAATACTTTTTTCCCTAACTGTAGAAGCACACCGGATGGACATCATGAAAATGATCGGAGAGGTTGAGGGTAGAGGAAGTTCAGTAGTAAAAACAAACAAAATAGAATTATTGTAGAATTTGACTGTGTCCATAAAATGTATATAGTATGTATAAACTGGAAGTAGAGGTCTAAGCATTGTTGTTCACTAGTTTACTCCAATTAGGGAAGGGGTGGCTGGGTTGGAAGATAATAAAGGGAAATATATATTTTTAAAGGATGTGTTTGTGTATGTATGTATGTATGTATGTATGTATGTATGTATGTATGTATGTATGTATGTATGTATGTATGTATGTATGTATGTATGTATGTATGTATGTATGTATATATATATATATTTGTATATATGTATGTATATGTGTATGTATATATATATATATATATATGCATATATATATATATATATATATATATATATATATATATATATGCGAGAAGAAAAAACATATGGGGGATTGGAAGTGATGCAGACAATTACATTGATGGAAGTTACAATCTATCTGCAATATTAAAGCTGATCTACCCCAAAAAAATAAAAATAAAAGAGAATACTTGCAAATAATATGTTTTTTTGTGTTTCATTTATCGTCTTTTAATCTAAATTCTAAACTTTATATGACCTTTGTATTCAAGCTTATACAGTACATTCCACTGGGCAAAAACTGGTTGAATCAACATTGTTTCCATGTCATAAAAAAAACAAATGTCTGTGATGACATTGAATCAATGTGGAAAACAGTTTGGATTTGCAAAAAGTCATCGACGTAAGGGAAGTTTGTATTTTTTCACCTAACTTTGAACCTAAATCCAATGACAGGGTGACATTTTTTGTTGAATTCAGTTTGAATTCAGGTTAGTAGCTCAACCAAATGTAAATCAAACAAGACGTTGAACTGATGTCTGTGCCCAGTGCCCAGTGGGAATAGTGTCTGATTCTACTTCCATAAAATGGTAGCTTATATTTAATTTGACCAGTTGAGTAACTTGACAATGACTCTTAGTGAGGTTATGCTATTTCCTGTTTCATCCCTAATAACACATTTCACATTTCTTCACAGCAGTCAACATTACATTTTTTCAGCTGTCAGTACTCTCCACACTGGTCCACACTGTAAGAGAAGCAGAACAGTGATTCAGTAAAACACACACATGCACACACTGATATCAGTTCAAATATTGTTTGTTGGATATTAAATGCAAGGGAGCAACTTTGGTTTTAGAAGTGGGGGAGGCCATTTAAAAAAAAAAATCCCAGTTGGATAAACACTCCAAAGAGCCTACCCGACCGCTCGGAGGCGTCCACATGGTCCTAAAGCACACCGTTTTGTATACCGTTTTGTATACACCATTGCCTCATTTTGTATCACATTCCAATTATAAATCGGGGGGGGGCACAAAATGCCATTTCAGAATGTGGCTGGGACATGTCCCCCCAGTCCCCAGTGAAAGTTGCGCCCCTGATTAAATGGTTAGAACTAACCCAGGAAACCTGAACCAAAATTGTCCATGTCACACATGCAATGACACAAACTCCACAAACCCTCACCACATACTTGAGTTTCTCCAATCTCTAGTGTGGATCCTTCAGTCCAACAGAGAGCTGCTTCGCTCCGGACTCTCCTGGGATATTGTACCTCAGGTCCAGCTCTCTCGGGTTGGAGGGGTTTGACCTCAGAGCTGACGCCAGAGAAGCACAGCCTTTCTTTGTGACCAGACAGCGTGACAACCTGCAGAGTAAATCACATATTTACACCCTCTAGTGGTGAAAAGGGAAATGGCAGGTGACGTTTGCATGTAAAAAATTACCTGATAACAATAATATTACAATCACATAATTCTATAACTAAAAACATTTGACTTCAATAAGTAAAGCATCTTGAAAATAAAAATAAACGATATCAAAAGATTGTGTATTTCTTCCTCTTCCAAACATTAATTTGCAGTTAGGTAACTATGACATTTAAATTCAGCTGAGACCAAACTCATTAGTCTGATATTGTCCTCTATAAATACCTGTAGAACACATAATGAACTATCCCCTTTAGTGAACTAATACAGACTACTGACCTCAGTGTCTGCAGTTTGCAGTGTGGATTCTCCAGTCCAGCACAGAGCAGCTCCACTCCTGAATCCTGCAGGTTGTTGTCACTCAGGTCCAGCTCTCTTAGGTTTGAGGAGGTTGAGTTGAAAGCTGAGGCCAAGGCTTCACAGCATTTCACCGTGAGGTTACACCCATTAAGCCTTTGAAAAGTAAAACACAATGAACATGAATTTAGACAACTGTGTGTACTGTGTACATGTACAGAACATTTGAGAATCAACAATGAATATGTAATATGCTCATGTGGATTCTAACTGATGATATATACAGTACCAGTCAAAAGTTTGGACACACCTACTCATTCAAGGGTTTTTCTTTATTTTTACTATTTAATAGAATAATAGTGAAGACATCAAAACTATGAAATAACACATACGGAATCATGTAGTAACCAAAAAAGTGTTAAACAAATCGAAATATATTATATATTTGAGATTCTTCAAAGTAGCCACCCTTTGCCTTGATGACAGCTATGCACGCTCTTGGCATTCTCTCAACCAGCTTCATGAGGTAGTCACTTGGAATGCATTTCAATTAACAGGTGTGCCTTCTTAAAAGTTAATTTGTGGGATTTATTTCCTTCTTAATGCGTTTGAGCCAATCAGGTGTGTTGTGACAAAGTAGGGGTGGTATACAGAAGATAGACGTATTTGGTAAAAGACCAAGTCCATATTATGGCAAGAACAGCTCAAATAAGCAAAGAGAAACGACAGTTCATTACTACTTTAAGACATGAAGGTCAGTCAATACGGAACATTTCAAGAACTTTCAAAGTTTCTTCAAGTGCAGTCGCAAAAACCATCAAGCGCAATGATGAAACTGGATCTAATGAAGACCCAGAGTTATCTCTGCTGCAGAGGATAAGTGCATTAGAGTTACCAGCCTCAGAAATTGCAACCCAAATAAATGCTTCACAGAGTTCAAGTAACGGACACATCTCAACATCAACTGTTCAGAGGAGACTGCGTGAATAAGGCCTTCATGGTCGAAATGCTGTAAAGAAACCACTACTAAGGGACACCAATAATAAGAAGAGACTTGCTTGGGCCAAGAAACACGAGCAATGGACATTAGACTGGTGGAAATCTGTCCTTTGGTCTGATGAGTCCAAATTTTTGATTTTTGGTTCCAACCACCGTGTCTTTGTAAGACGCAGAGTAGGTGAACGGATTATCTCTGCATGTGTAGTTCCCACGGTGAAGCATGGAGGAGGAGGTGTGATGGTGCGTTGCTGGTGACACTGTCAGTGATTTATTTAGAATTCAAGGCACACTTAATCAGCATGGCTACCACAGCATTCTGCAGCGATACGCCATCACATCTGGTTTGGGCTTAGTGGGACTATCATTTGTTTTTCAACAGGACAATGACCCAACACACCTCCAGGCTGTGTAAGGGCTATTTGACCAAGAAGGAGAGTGATGGAGTGCTGCATCAGATGACCTGGCCTCCACAATCACCCGACCTCAACCCAATTAAGATGGATTGGGATGAGTCGGACCGCAGAGTGAAGGAAAAGCAGCCAACAAGTGCTCAGCATATGTGGGAACTCCTTCGAGACTGTTGGAAAAGCATTCCAAGTGAAGCTGGTTGAGAGAATGCCAAGAGTGGGCAAAGCAAAAACATTTAGATGAAAACATCTGAAATATATTTTCATTTGTTTAACACTTTTTTGGTTACTACATGATTCCATATGTGTTATTTCATAGTTTTGATGTCTTCATTATTATTCTACAATGTAAAAAATAGTAAAAATAAAGAAAAACCCTTGAATGAGTAGGTGTGTCCAAACTTTTGACTGGTACTGTATATATATATATTTTTTTTAAACATGTATTTACAGAGCAGTTGTGGAGGCTTTGACCACTGGCAGCAGCCTCAGAAGACCTTCCTCTGATCTGGAGTATTTCTTCAGGTCAAACACATCCAGCTCCTCTTCTGAAGTCAGCAACACAAAGACCAGAGCTGACCACTGTGCAGGTGACAGTTTGGTTTTGGACAGATTTCCTGAATGCAGGTATCTTTGGATCTCCTCCACTAGAGAATGGTCATTCAGTTCATTCAGGCAGTGGAACAGATTGATGCACCTCTCTGGAGAGGGAGTGTTCCTGATCTTCTTCTTGATGTACTTGATTGTTTCCTCATGGCACCGTGAGCTGCTTCTGGTGCTTCTTGTCTGTGTCAGTAGACCTTGTAAGTGCTTCTGATTGGACTCCAGTGAGAGGCCCAGAAGGAAACGGAGGAACAGGTCCAAGTGTCCATTCTCACTCTGTAAGGCTTTATCCACTGCAATCTGGTGGAAGGTGAAAGCAGGGTTCAACGCGAACTTCATTTTAATATTTCTGATGAAGAATTGGTCTTTGGTCATTGGGTTTTCATTGCTGTTGTTGAAGGAGAGGAAAACGTATAACGCAGCCAGAAACTCCTGAACGCTCAGATGCACGAAGCAGTACACCTTGTCCTGGAACCAGCTACAGTCCTCCCTAAAGCTCGGTGTGCACACTCCTGAGTACACTGAAGCTTCAGTGACATCAATACCACACTTTTTCAGGTCTGCCTCATAGAAAATGAGTTTGCCATTTTCTAGCTGGTTAAAAGCAAGTTTCCCCAGTGCCATGAAGCTCTCTTTATACAAGTGTAGATCTCGCTCAACTTTCTTGTCATATTTCTCATTCTTCTTCATGAAATGAAATTCCAGTAACCGAATAAATAATTGAGTCAGAGTCTTGGGCATCTCCTCATTCTTATCTGTACTCAACACATGCTCCAGAACTTCAGCTAAGATCCAACAGAAGACTGGTATGTAACACATGATGTGGAGGCTCCTTGATGTCTTTATGTGTGAGATGATTCTGCTGGCCAGGTCCTCATCACTGAATCTCTTCCTGAAGTACTCCTCCTTCTGTGGCTCATTGAACCCTCGTACCTCTGTCACCTGGTCAACACACTCAGGAGGGATGTCATTGGTTGCTGCAGGTCTGGAGGTTATCCAGAGGAGAGCACGTGGAAGCAGATCCCCATTGATGAGGTTTGTCAGCAGCACGTCCACTGAGGTTGGCTCTGTGACATCATACCAGCTCTGGCAGTTCTTGTAGTTGAGTGTCAGTCGGCACTCATCCAGACCATCAAGGACAAACAAAACTTTGTACTCGCTCTCATTGTAGTTACTTGCTTTTTGCACTTTTGTTAAAATGTGATTCAAAAAGTCCCTCTCAATCACTCTAGTCTCTCTGACACATTCATGTAGAAGTTCCACTAAACTGTACTTTTTCCCCCTCAGAAAATTCAGATCCCGAAAAGGGAGTGAAATTATGAATTGGATATCCTGATTGGCTTTCCCTTCAGCCCAATCCAGAATGAACTTCTGCACAGCAACTGTTTTTCCAATGCCAGCGACTCCTTTTGTCAGCACAGTTCTGATAGGTTTGTCTTTTCCAGATGATTGTTTGAAGATGTCATTGCAGATGATTTTAGCCTCTGGTCTTGCTGGATTCTTGGATGTAATCTCAATCTGTCTCACCTCATGTTCATTATTGACCCCTCCACTTCCTCCCTCTGTGATGTAGAGCTCTGTGTAGATCTCATTGAGAAGTTGCGTATTGCCCTGCTTTGGCACCCCGTTGAATACATGCTGAAACTTCTCTTTTAGTGTCAGTTTGAGTTCTTGTTGGTACTTCTCAACAACTTCATCCGAAGGACCTGACAATGGTTATAGAATAGTTAGCAAGTAGGCAAGCATATGCTGTTCTCTAGATGCTCAACAATACACAATAAACAAATATATTTTTAGTTTCTTTTACATTATATCTGGTTATTGGAAAAATCTAAGCACATGAAATTAATGCACATTTAAAAGAAAAGGGGTAGTTTTACAGGGTTAGCCAATAACAAACTGTATATAACTTATTTTAGAATGCATATAGAATTTCTTATTTCAACAATACAGTATAATATATATTTATTTGCTCAAAACCTTAGAGACTCAAGTACCTATGAATTCTGAGTTACCTGTTGGACAGTCTCTTTTTAGCTTCTCAGCGAGATTGTTATGGCCCATCTTCTTCAGGACCTCCAGTGTGATCATCACAGCCCCATTTTCCCTGTATTTCTGCACCATCTGATCCACTGTGTCCAGTCTGTCAGATGTCTCCAGCTGGCACTTTGGAATGTGATGGAAGCCATCCAGCGGGTTTTCTATAGTCAGATGCCACTTAAAGCTCTTCAGATCCTCAGAGCCAAGATCCGCCAGAATGGCCAGGAGTCGCTCTTTAATAGATGGGGTCATTGTAGGTCCGTGGAGACTGTTAAACAACAGAGCATGTAGCATCATAATCTACACCCCCAGACCAAGGCCCCAACATCTGCACTATTGTGAGAAACAAATGTACTATTATTATTTGCTATGACTTACATTACTACTATTTTCCACTTAATATTTAGTAAAACATTTAGATATACCCCAGTAGAAAACAGGACAAACCATTTAAAACTCTGATGTCCTCTGGTGGCATTTACACATATTGTAAACTACCATTAGATACATTTTGATTTCAAACCCATACTTAGTCCTGTTAAAAAAGGTAAGAACCGTGGGATTCTGGTACAACAACGTGACTATGACAGAGCAACAGCCGGTAAAGAAAAGCTATTAAAAAAATACGAGTTTACTGTATTTTTGGATTTGGTTCCCAAATTGTCCCCATGTTGGGGAATAAGAGGTTTGAAAGTCTAGGTTTGAAATAAAATACGTGTTACCAATTACCATTCCAAAAGGATATAAAAAATATATAAATAAATAATTGTCATATCTTTTATCTAATGGTGGTGCTCTAAACATGCATAAAAGCCTTTTTAACCCCTGTAGGTCTAAGCCTTTAGATCGCAATATCTACTAAGCTAACATATGGATTTGTATTAAGATGGTCATAAAATTGATCATTTAGCCATTTGATTTTGAATTTTAGGATCCCTGTGGGTACATTTTTTTAAATAAAACAATTATTTGATGAAACATTGAATTTGGCCTTTACTGCTATAGCCCATAGAAGCGCATTGAATAACACATTCATAAATGGCAAAACAGACAGTCAAAAAATAAATCATAAGTGTCTGTCCGGAAGATGGCGGCCGTTTTATGGACTCTTAACCAACCGTGCTATTTTGTGTGTTTTTTCGCATTGTTTGTAACTTATTTTGTACATAATGTTGCTGCTACCGTCTCTTATGACCGAAAAGAGCTTCTGGACATCAGAACAGCGATTACTCACCTTGAACTGGACAAATAATTTTTCTTTAATGAGTCGGACGAGAGGGATTTGCTCCAGACACCCGACAGGGCCCTCATCCCCGTCATTCACAGTAGAAAGAAAAGGAGATATTGCGGAAGGAGATCGGGGTGCCTGGTAAGGAGCCGGCGACGAGTGGCTAATCTGCCTTTGCCATCAATACTATTGTCCAATTTACAATCACCTGATAATAAAGTGGACGAATTACAGGCACGAATATCCTACCAACGGTAGGATATTCGAGTTGTGGCTGAACGACGACATGGATAACATACAGCTGGCGGGTTATACACTGTATCGGCAGGATAGAACAGCAGCCTCTGGTAAGACAAGGGGTGGCGGTCTATGCAAAGGAAATCTCAAGGTTTTGCTCGCCTGAGGAAGAGTATCTCATGATAAGCTGTAGACCACACTATCTACCAAGAGAGTTTTCATCCATTGTCTTCGTAGCTGTCTATATACCACCACAAACCGATGCTGGCACTAAGACCGCACTCAATTAACTGTATACGGCCATAAGCAAACAGGAAAACGCTCATCAAGAGGCGGCACTCCTAGTGGCCGGGGACTTTAATACAGGGAAACTTAAATCAGTATAACCTCATTTCTACCAGCATGTTAAATGTGCAACCAGAGGGAAAAAAACTCCAGACCACCTTTACTCCACACACAGAGACCCGTACAAATCTCTCCCTCGCCCTCCATTTGGCAAATCTGACCATAATTCTATCCTCCTGATTCCTGCTTACAAGCAAAAACGAAAGCAGGAAGCACCAATGACTCGTCAATAAAAAAGTGGTTAGATGAAGCAGATGCTAAGCTACAGGACTGTTTTGCTAGCACAGACTGGAATATGTTCCGGGATTCTTCAGATGGCATTGAGGAGTTTACCACATCAGTCACTGGGTTCATCAATAAGTGCATCGATGACGTTGTCCCCACAGTGACTGTACGTACATACCCCAACCAGAAGCCATGGATTACAGGCAACATCCACACTGAGCTAAAGGGTAGAGCCTCCGCTTTCAAGGAGCGGGACTCTAACCCGGAAGCTTATAAGAAATCCCGCTATGGCCTCCGACGAACCATCAAACAGGCGAAGCGTCAATACAGGACTACGATCGAATCGTACTACACCGTCTCCGATGCTCGTCGGCTGTGGCAGGGCTTGCGAACTATTACAGACTACAAAGGGAAGCACAGCCGCGAGCTTCGAAGCAAGTAACACTGAAACATTACATTTACATTTAAGTCATTTAGCAGACGCTCTTATCCAGAGCGACTTACAAATTGGTGCATTCAACTTAGGATAGCCAGAGGGACAACCACATCTCGATCACATGCATGAGAGCATCAGCTGTTCCGGACGACTGTGTAATCACGCTCTCCGTAGCCGATGTGAGTAAGACCTTTAAACAGGTCAACATTCACAAGACCGCAGGGCCAGACGGATTACCAGGACGTGTCTTCACTGACATTTTCAACCTCTCCCTGTCTGAGTCTGTAATACCAACATGTTTCAAGCAGACCACCATAGTCCCAATGCCCAAGAACACTAAGGTAACCTGCCTAAATGACTATCGACCCGTAGCACTCACGTCTGTAGCCATGAAGTGCTTTGAAAGGCTGGACAAGGCTCTCATAATCACCATTATCCCAGAAACCCTAGACCCACTCCAATTTGCATACCGCCCAAACAGATCCACAGATGATGCAATCGCTATTGCACTCCACACTGCCCTTTCCCACCTGGACAAGAGGAACACCTATGTGAGAATGCTATTCATTGACTACAGCTCATTGTTCAACACAGGGGATGTAGCTCAGTTGGTAGAGCATGGCGTTTGCAACGCCAGGGTTGTGGGTTCGATAAAATAATGTATGCGCTAACTGTAAGTCGCTCTGGATAAGAGCGTCTGCTAAATGACTAAAATGTAAAAAATAGTGTTCCTCATCACTAAGCTAAGGACCCTGGGACTAAACACCTCCCTCTGCAAATGGATCCTGGACTTCCTGACGGGCCGCCCCCAGGTGGTAAGGGTAGGTAACAACACATCAGCAAAGCTGATCCTCAACATGGGTTCCCTCAGTGGTGCGTGCTCAGTCCCCTCCTGTACTCCCTGTTCACCCATGACTGCATGGCCAGGCATGACTCCAACACCATCATTAAGTTTGCCGATGACACAACAGTGGTAGACCTGATCACCGACAACGACGAGACAGCCTTTAGGGAGGAGGTCAGAGACCTGGCATGTGGTGCCAGGACAACAACCTCTCCCTCAACATGATCAAGACAAAGGAGATGATTGTGGACTACAGGAAAAAGAAGAGGACCGAGCACGCCCCCATTCTCATCGACAGGGCTGTAGTGGAGCAGGTTGAGAGCTTCAAGTTCCTTGGTATCCACATCACCAACAAACTAACATGGTCCAAGCACACCAAGACAGTCGTGAAGAGGGCACGACAAAACCTATTCCCTCTAAGGAGACTGAAAAGATTTGGCATGGGTCCTCAGATCCTCAAAAGGTTCTACAGCTGCACCATCGAGAGCATCCTGACTGGTTGCTTCACTGCCTGGTATGACAACTGCTCGGCCTCCGACCGCAAGGCACTACAGAGGGTAGTGCGTAAGGCCCAGTACATCAATGGGGCCAAGCTTCCTGCCATCCAGGACCTCTATACCAGGCGGTGTCAGAGGAAGGCCCTAGTCATAGACTGTTCTCTCTGCTACCACATGTCAAGAGGTACCGGAGCACCAAGTCTAGGTCCAAGAGGCTTCTAAACAGCTTCTACCCCCAAGCCATAAGACTCCTGAACATCTAATCAAATCGCTACCCAGACTATTTGCATTGCCACCCCCCCCCCACCCCCCCCTCTTTTACACTGCTGCTACTCTCTGTTTATTATCTATGCATAGTCACTTCAATAACTCTACCTACATGTACATATTACCTCAATTACCTTGACTAACCGGTGCCCCCGCATATTGACTCGGTACCGGTACCCCCTGTATATAGCCTCGCTATTGTTATTTTTACTGCTGCTCTTTAATGAATTGTTACTTTTATTTCGTATTATTTTATATTGTATTTTTTTGTGATTTTTTGGGGGTATTCTTTCTAAAAACTGCATTGTTGGTTAAGGGCTTATAAATAAGCATTTCACTGTAAGGTCTACACCTGTTGTATTCGGCGCATGTGATCAATAAAATTTGATTCGATTTGATTTTTATATCTAAGAGACATAGTCTAAGAAAACTCAGGGGGGGGGGGGGGGAATGTCGACCCATGTTTGGTCACGTTATTTTTGGCACATTTGACCCCCTATGCACGTTTTGCAATTTTTACATTCTGAGGCTTGCAGATGTCATAGAGCCAAACAACTGTCATGTTCATGAGAGTCTCCCCTTTCGATATTGGTGACATTCGTTTGTAGCTCACACGGTTCGGATTTTACTCTCTCATGTGTAGAAAAAATATCAGTTACACAAGCCCCATGTTCTAGAATAGGCGCAAAACTTCACATCGGCGGAAAGAGGGGATTGAGCTGAAGCCACCACACATACCGGTAAATCTCTAGTATAAACACACGGGGAGCTATTCAATATTCAAAATGACAGTGCAGGGCTTTCACAAACAACTGGGAACTCTGAAATCTCCCACTTCCGACTTCAGTGCTTTCGCGACAACTGGGAAGTCAAAGAAAACGAGCTCTGACTGGGATAAAATCATTTTGAATGGTCATCCAACTCGGTATTCCAAGTCTGGAACTCTGGCCTCTTTCAAGAGGTCCGACCTGAAGATCACTGATGTCATGATTTGACCTCGTTTTTTTCCAAGTCCCCAGTTGTCTTGAAAGCACCATGTGCAACGTGCCATGGGTCTGCCATGCCTTCATTTATCGTTTTACAGGAACGATATGCAGTACATATGAGGAGAAAGCTGAAGTCGTAACCCTTTCACTGATGTAATCCGATCTCATGTCTGATTCCCAGTTCATCCACTAGATCACGGTAGAAGATCAAATGACGTGACTTGGCCAATTGAAACCAGATGCGTCTAGTTTGATCTGGTTTGGGTAGTACCTCACTGTCCGAAAATGACTGAACGGATTTTCAAGCCTGACATCTTAAAATGACCCTAGCAATGGTTCTTTAAATAACTTTAATTATGTTTCTCGAAATCTTTACACATTAATACAAAATTAAATGTCTTGAGTCAATAAGTATTCAACCCCTTTGTTATGGCAAGCCTAAATAAGTTCAGGAGTAAAAATGTGCTTAACAAGTCACATAAGTTGCATGGACTCACTCTGTGTGCAATAATTGTGTTTACCATGATTTTTAAATGACTACCTCATCTCTGTACCCCACACATACAATTATCTATAAGATCCCTCAGTTGAGCAGTGAATTTCGAACACAGATTCAACCACGTAGACTAGGGAGTTTTTCCAATGCCTCGCAAAGAAGGTAAACAAACGATACGTGACGTCCAAGGCAGCACAACACAACATACCTTAACACGGAACAAGATCCCACAACCCACTAGTGCCAATAGGCTGCCAAAGTATGGTCCCCAATCAGAGACAACGAGCGACAGCTGCCTCTGATTGGGAACCACCCCGGCCAACATAGATCTACACATTCTAGATCTAAACATAGAAAACACAACATAGAACATACCACACAGAAAATACACACCCTGACTCAACAAATACGAGTCCCCAGAGTCAGGGCGTGACAAAAATATTTGTTTCTGGAATTTGTCTTTCAGCATCAGTAGAACACCCCTGACTCTCCTCCACCAGTCATACAAGGAGAATGGTCCTGTGCCTCCCATCAGAAAGAGAGCCGGCCCAAGCAAGAACAGGTTACACCTGAAGCACGAGGACTTGCAGCGAGTTGTGAACTTCATCAACAACTACGCAGAGGATAATGCAATAGTAGTACCAGGACGCCACCCAGGACACAAACACTTTGGTGGAAAGCTGCTGCCATCTCATGTGACAAAAGTGTGGCGTCTCTACAAGGAATCGATGACAACACTTGGTATGTAAAGCATAAACAACACGTCTTTTGATTGTTTTAATTTACCTCCAACATGATTGGCACTACTTTTATTGATCTCACATGATTTGTGTATTTTCCAGAGGTACGTGTAGTCGGGCTGTCTTCCATCGGGAATCTGTGGAGAAATTTGCTGCCCCACATCTCAAGCACTAAGCCCAGGACAGACCTGTGCTGGCAGTGCCATAGGAATGACTATTAGGTCTTCAGATCTGCCAGTCTGCCAGAAGATGTTAAATCAGCCAAGCTGAAGAAGGAAGAGAAGCATCTCCTGCTTGTTCAGAGTGAACGGTCTGTCTACCAGAAGATGGTTGCTGACTGCAAGACCACCTGTCAAGACCTGCAGTTGTCTCTGGAGGGCCCTACTGAACCAGCAAGCAAAGACATCAGGATGCATTACTGCTTTGATTTAGCTCAACAAGTAAGCAACATTTCCTCCTTCATACTGATTAAGGACATATATACACTACTGTCACATCTCCTCCTTCACATTGCCTCTTCATATCCTCAGTACTCGTCACAACTACCAGTCAAAAGTTACTCATTCCAGGGTTTTTCTTTATTTTTTGTGTTTTCTACATTGTAGAATAATAGTGAAGACGTCAAAACTATGAAATAACACATATGGAATCATGTAGTAACCAAAAAAGTGTTAAACAAATCAAAATGTATTTCAGATGTTTTCATCTAAATGTTTTATTTGAGATTCTTCAAAGTAGCCATGCCTTGATGACAACTTTGCACACTCTTGGCGTTCTCTCAACCAGCTTCATGAGGTAGTCACCTGGAATGCATTTCAATTAACAGGTGTGCCATGTTAAAAGTTAATTTGTGGAATTTCTTTCCTTCTTAATGCGTTTGAGCCAATCAGTTGTGCTGTGACAAGGTAGGGGTGGTATACAGAAGATAGCCCTATTTGGTAAAATACCAAGTCCATATTAAGGCAAGAACAGCTCAAATATGCAAAGAGAAACGACATTCCATCATTACTTTAAGACATGAAGGTCAGTCAATCCGGAAAATGTCAAGAACTTTGAACGTTTCTTCAAGTGCAGTCGCAAAAACCATCAAGCGCTATGATGAAACTGGCTCTCATGAGGACCGCCACAGGAAAGGAAGACCCAGATTTACCTCTGCAGCAGAGGATAAGTTCATTAGAGTTAACTGCACCTCAGATTGCAGCCCAAATAAATGCTTCACAGAGTTCAAGTAACAGACACATCTCAACATCAACTGTTCAGAGGAGACTGCGTGAATCAGGCCTTCATGGTCGAATTGCTGCAAAGAAACCTCTACTAAAGGACACCAATAATAAGAAGAGACCTGCTTGGGCCAAGAAACACAAGCAATGGATATTAGAACGGTGGAAATTTGAGTCCAAATTTGAGATTTCTGGTTCCAACTGCCATGTCTTTGTGAGACGCGGGTGTATTTTACGGTGTATTTCCCACCGTAAAGCATGGAGGAGGTGTTATGGTGTGGGGGTGCTTTGCTGGTGACACTGTCTGTGATTTATTTAGAATTCAAGGCACACTTAACCTGCATGGCTACCACAGCATTATGAAGCAATACGCCATCCCATCTGGTTTGGGATTTAGTGGGACTATGATTTGTTTTTCAACAGGACAATGACACAACACACCTCCAGGCTGTGTAAGGGCTATTTGACCAAGAAGGAGAGTGATGGAGTGCTGCATCAGATGACCTGGCCTCCACAATACCCCGACCTCAACCCAATTGAGATGGTTTGGGATGAGTCGAATGGCAGAGTGAAGGAAAAGCAGCCAACAAGTGCTCAGCATATGTGGGAACTCCTTCAAGACTGTTGGAAAAGCATTCCAGGTGAAGCTGGTTGAGAGAATGCCAAGAGTGTGCAAAGCTGTCATCAAGGCAAAGGGTGGCTATTTGAATAATCTCCAATATAAAATATATTTAGATTTGTTTAAAAAAATTTTGATTACTACATGATTCCATATGTGTTATTTCATAGTCTTCACTATTATTCTACAATTTAGTTTGAAAATAAAGAAAAAACCCTTGAATGAGTAGGTGTGTCCAAACTTTTGACTGGTACAGTAGATTCCCTTGTTCATGCGTGGTTTGGATGGACCAGTTCATCACCGGGGGCGAGTTCCCAGTCATCTGCAGTGCCTCTATTCACATCACTGTCTGCTAACACACACGTTGCTGCTACTATTTATTTTTGTATCCTGCTGCTCAGCCACTTCACCCCTGATTGTATGCATATAACTACCTCATCTGTCAACAGTATCACTGATATTGTTATTGATAATGTTATTGTACATACTGTATATTATTTTTGTTCTTTCTCTACTGGCATTGACACTATCTATTTTTGATATTGCTACTATGCATGTAACCATTTGGCTGTACCGTTTACACCTTCTGTAGGGACCCATCCACTTAGCGAGATGTGGCTGGGGGTTATAGCATTTCTTTAACATGACCCCATCAATTTAGACAAGGGTGTCTGGGTAAGCGTCATCTAATATTTATAAAATATTTTTTAATCTGGACACTTTCTGTTTACATGGAATTGTTCCTTATTGTAGGCTACTACTTTTACCACTTTTAGTCTTCATCTTTACTACACTACTCACTCTGTTTAGCACATGACCTCACATGTGAATCCTTAAAGAGATGGGTGGGGCTAAAGCTTAAGAGGGTGCGAACGATGATGAATGGGTTTAGACAAAGAAGAGCGTAGGTGTACCAGAACATTCCAGGGCCATTTTTACATTTACATTTTACTCATTTAGCAGACGCTCTTATCCAGAGCGACTTACAGTTAGTGAGTGCATACATTTTTCATACTGTCCCCCCCGTGGGAAACGAACCCACAGCCCTGGTGTTGCAAGCGCCATGCTCTACCAACTGAGCTACAGGGAAAATATTATTTTTTCTCAGAAGTGGGCCTACAGGTTTATCAACTTTCAAAGCAGAATTACTTTCCCATTGTTCCTTAAATGCAGTGTATGATATCCTATTTTCTAGCTCTGTGTCTCTGCTTTTATCCAATGGAAGAAAAAAAACACAATTTCAAATGTTGCTACATAAGACTGAATCAAGGCAGTCGGTCTCATTTTAGAGTGAGGCTGTAACGTAACAAAGTGTGGGAAAAGTCAAGGGGTCTGAATACTTTCCGAATGCACTGTATTTCTCAATGGAGGAGTCTATAGATGTAGTAAAGAGATCAACATAATTTGACTAAAACTATGAAAACGCCACACTCACCCGGTTGGGAAAGATTCAGAATATAGTGATTGCCGGCCATCAAAATCAACCTACATCTAGGCTGTGTATTGCACACTGTGACATTATTTTTTTTTTTATCATAGTATATGTATGGATGTCAACCCCAATATTCATCATCACCAATCAACTGCATTACACTTAAAAATGGCTTTAACTACCACCACCGATTTCTATACCAGCTCACAGTATGAGCATTTAGCAGATTTTTTTTTCTCATCTTGAAAAAGGTACACTTCTAAATGTTATGCAGCGAAAACAGCCAAATATATCCAAATCGGATTTTAGTTAACACTGTGGACCTGTTAGAACACGTAAATCATGACGTATTTAACTGTTAGATCAGATTTTTCAAACGATTTTTCAAATGTTAAAATACACATACACTACCTGTTTATAACTGGTGCAATTGGTATTCCATCGGTCTGATAGGCCTGTTCATTGGGCTAGTCACAAAGCAACACTTTGGTTGTCGGGATAAAGCTCTGTTTCAACGTATCCATAAGTATCCATTAGCTACTGACTGTTCCAACTTGTTCCAACAGTGGCAGTTCACTTGTTATGTGGGAAAGACACAGACACAGGGCAATAACCGCTCTAACCTGTTTTAACACAGATTCTCATTTAGGTGTTTTGCGTTGCACATGTTTACCTGAGCTACAACACTTCCTGAACTAATAGAAACTGGGAAGGGAAAAAACAACGTTGGAGCACAAATACCTCAACTGATGTACAGTTGTCACGCCCTGACTCAGGGGACTCGTATATGTTGAGTCAGGGTGTGTATGTTCTATGTTGTATATTTCTATGTTGAGATTCTAGTATGTCTATTTCTATGTTGGCCGGTGTGGTTCCCAATCAGAGGCAGCTGTCGCTCGTTGTCTCTGATTGGGGACCATACTTAGGCATCCTTTTGGCACTAGTTAGTTGTGGGATCTTGTTCTGTGAAAGGTATGTTGTTTGTGTCTACCTTGGACTTCACGTTTCGTTTCGTATGTTGTTTTGGCGTGGTGTTTATTCAATATAGATAAACATGTATGCATATCACGCTGCGCCTTGGTCCGTCCCGTCTGTAAGCGATCGTGACAACAGTACACCCCCTGGACAGGACACTAGTCTATATCCTGTTTCTGTAGTGAGACAGCTTGATGTACAGTACACCCCCTGGACAGGACACTAGTCTATCTCCTGTTTCTGTAGTGAGACAGCTTGATGTACAGTACACCCCCTGGACAGGACACTAGTCTATCTCCTGTTTCTGTAGTGAGACAGCTTGATGTACAGTACAACCCCTGGACAGGACACTAGTCTATCGCAGGGCCTGTGAACAAAACAGAAGGTAACAGTACCTTCATTGAAGAAACAAGGACAGTGATATAAGCCAAGTATATTCATCCAGTAGGATAACCTAATGGGACTGTACCAAATGGCACCCTATTCCCTATATAGTGCACTATGTACCAAATGGCACCCTATTCCCTATATAGTGCTCTATGTACCAAATGGCACCCTATTCCCTATATAGTGCTCTATGTACCAAATGGCACCCTATTCCCTATATAGTGCTCTATGTACCAAATGGCACCATATTCCCTATATAGTGCTCTATGTACCAAATGGCACCCTATTCCCTATATAGTGCTCTATGTACCAAATGGCACCCTATTCCCTATATAGTGCTCTATGTACCAAATTGCACCCTATTCCCTATATAGTCCTCTATGTACCAAATGGCACCCTATTCCCTATATAGTGCTCTATGTACCAAATGGCACCCTATTCCCTATATAGTGCTCTATGTACCAAATGGCACCCTATTCCCTATATAGTGCTCTATGTACCAAATGGCACCCTATTCCCTATATAGTGCTCTATGTACCAAATGGCACCCTATTCCCTATATAGAGCTCTATGTACCAAATGGCACCATATCCCCTATATAGTGCACTATGTACCAAATGGCACCCTATTCCCTATATAGTCCTCTATGTACCAAATGGCACCCTATTCCCTATATAGTGCTCTATGTACCAAATGGCACCCTATTCCCTATATAGTGCTCTGTGTACCAAATGGCACCCTATTCCCTATATAGTGCTCTATGTACCAAATGGCACCCTATTCCCTATATAGTCCTCTATGTACCAAATGGCACCCTATTCCCTATATAGTGCTCTATGTACCAAATGGCACCCTTTTCCCTATATAGTCCTCTATGTACCAAATGACACCCTATTCCCTATATAGTGCTCTATGTACCAAATGGCACCCTATTCCCTATATAGTGCTCTATGTACCAAATGGCACCCTATTCCCTATATAGTGCTCTATGTACCAAATGGCACCCTTTTCCCTATATAGTGCTCTATGTACCAAATGGCACCCTATTCCCTATATAGTGCTCTATGTACCAAATGGCACCCTTTTCCCTATATAGGCCTCTATGTACCAAATGGCACCCTATTCCCTATATAGTGCTCTATGTACCAAATGGCACCCTATTCCCTATATAGTGCTCTATGTACCAAATGGCACCCTATTCCCTATATAGTGCTCTATGTACCAAATGGCACCCTATTCCCTATATAGAGCTCTATGTACCAAATGGCACCCTATTCCCTATATAGTGCTCTATGTACCAAATGGCACCCTATTCCCTATATAGAGCTCTATGTACCAAATGGCACCCTATTCCCTATATAGTGCTCTATGTACCAAATGGCACCCTATTCCCTATATAGTGCTCTGTGTACCAAATGGCACCCTATTCCCTATATAGTGCTCTATGTACCAAATGGCACCCTATTCCCTATATAATGCTCTATGTACCAAATGGCACCCTATTCCCTATATAGTGCTCTATGTACCAAATGGCACCCTATTCCCTATATAGTGCTCTATGTACCAAATGGCACCCTATTCCCTATATAGTACTCTATGTACCAAATGGCACCCTATTCCCTATATAGTGCTCTATGTACCAAATGGCACCCTATTCCCTATATAGTGCTCTATGTACCAAATGGCACCCTATTCCCTATATAGTGCTCTATGTACCAAATGGCACCCTATTCCCTATATAGTGCTCTATGTACCAAATGGCACCCTATTCCCTATATAGTGCTCTATGTACCAAATGGCACCCTATTCCCTATATAGTGCTCTATGTACCAAATGGCACCCTATTCCCTATATAGTACTCTATGTACTAAATGGCACCCTATTCCCTATATAGTGCTCTATGTACCAAATGGCACCCTATTCCCTATATAGTGCTCTATGTACCAAATGGCACCCTATTCCCTATATAGTGCTCTATGTACCAAATGGCACCCTATTCCCTATATAGTGCTCTATGTACCAAATGGCACCCTATTCCCTATATAGTGCTCTATGTACCAAATGGCACCCTATTCCCTATATAGTGCTCTATGTACCAAATGGCACCCTATTCCCTATATAGTGCTCTATGTACCAAATGGCACCCTATTCCCTATATAGTGCTCTATGTACCAAATGGCACCCTATTCCCTATATAGTGCTCTATGTACCAAATGGCACCCTATTCCCTATATAGTGCTCTATGTACCAAATGGCACCCTATTCCCTATATAGTGCTCTATGTACCAAATGGCACCCTATTCCCTATATAGTGCTCTATGTACCAAATGGCACCCTATTCCCTATATAGTGCTCTATGTACCAAATGGCACCCTATTCCCTATATAGTACTCTATGTACTAAATGGCACCCTATTCCCTATATAGTGCTCTATGTACCAAATGGCACCCTATTCCCTATATAGTGCTCTATGTACCAAATGGCACCCTATTCCCTATATAGTGCTCTATGTACCAAATGGCACCCTATTCCCTATATAGTGCTCTATGTACCAAATGGCACCCTATTCCCTATATAGTGCTCTATGTACCAAATGGCACCCTATTCCCTATATAGTCCTCTATGTACCAAATGGCACCCTATTCCCTATATAGTCCTCTATGTACCAAATGGCACCCTATTCCCTATATAGTCCTCTATGTACCAAATGGCACCCTATTACCTATATAGTGCTCTATGTACCAAATGGCACCCTTTTCCCTATATAGTGCTCTATGTACCAAATGGCACCCTATTCCCTATATAGTCCTCTATGTACCAAATGGCACCCTATTCCCTATATAGTGCTCTATGTACCAAATGGCACCCTATTCCCTATATAGTCCTCTATGTACCAAATGGCACCCTATTCCCTATATAGTGCTCTATGTACCAAATGGCACCCTATTCCCTATATAGTGCTCTATGTACCAAATGGCACCCTATTCCCTATATAGTGCTCTATGTACCAAATGGCACCCTATTCCCTATATAGTGCTCTATGTACCAAATGGCACCCTATTCCCTATATAGTGCTCTATGTACCAAATGGCACCCTATTCCCTATATAGTGCTCTATGTACCAAATGGCACCCTTTTCCCTATATAGTGCTCTATGTACCAAATGGCACCCTATTCCCTATATAGTGCTCTATGTACCAAATGGCACCCTATTCCCTATATAGTCCTCTATGTACAAATGGCACCCTATTCCCTATATAGTGCTCTATGTACCAAATGGCACCCTATTCCCTATATAGTGCTCTATGTACCAAATGGCACCCTATTCCCTATATAGTCCTCTATGTACCAAATGGCACCCTATTCCCTATATAGTGCTCTATGTACCAAATGGCACCCTATTCCCTATATAGTCCTCTATATAGCGTGAGGCAGCTTGATGAACAAGTGCTAATTTAGTGGGACTATCATTTGTTTTTCAACAGGACAATGACCCAACACACCTCCAGGCTGTGTAAGGGCTATTTGACCAAGAAGGAGAGTGATGGAGTGCTGCATCAGATGACCTGGCCTCCACAATACCCCGACCTCAACCCAAATGAGATTGTTTGGGATGAGTCGAATGGAACAGTGAAGGAAAAGCAGCCAACAAGTGCTCAGCATATGTGGGAACTCCTTCAAGACTGTTGGAAAAGCATTCCAGGTGAAGCTGGTTGAGAGAATGCCAAGATTGTGCAAAGCTGTCATCAAGGCAAAGGGTGGCTATTTGAAGAATCTCCAATATAAAATATATTTTGATATGTTTAAAAAAAAAAATATTACTACATGATTCCATATGTGTTATTTCATAGTCTTCACTATTATTCTACAATTTAGTTTGAAAATAAAGAAAAACCCTTGAATGAGTAGGTGTGTCCAAACTTTTGACTGGTAAGCGTCATCTAATATTTATTTATTTTTAAAAATCTGGACACTTTCTGTTTACATGGAATTGTTCCTTATTGTAGGCTACTACTTTTACCACTTTTAGTCTTCATTTTTACTACACTACTCACTCTGTTTAGCACATGACCTCACATGTGAATCCTTAAAGAGATGGGTGGGGCTAACGCTTAAGAGGGTGCGAACGATGATGAATGGGTTTAGACAAAGAAGAGCGTAGGTGTACCAGAACATTCCAGGGCCATTTTTACATTTACATTTTACTCATTTAGCAGACGCTCTTATCCAGAGCGACTTACAGTTAGTGAGTGCATACATTTTTCATACTGTCCCCCCCGTGGGAAACGAACCCACAGCCCTGGTGTTGCAAGCGCCATGCTCTACCAACTGAGCTACAGGGAAAATATTATTTTTTCTCAAAAGTGGGCTTACAGATTTATCAACTTTCAAAGCAGAATTACTTTCCCATTGTTCCTTAAATGCAGTGTATGATATCCTATTTTCTAGCTCTGTGTCTCTGCTTTTATCCAATGGAAGAAAAAAAACACAATTTCAAATGTTGCTACATAAGACTGAATCAAGGCGGTCGGTCTCATTTTAGAGTGAGGCTGTAACTTAACAAAATGTGGAAAAAGTCAAGGGGTCTGAATACTTTACGAATGCACTGTATTTCTCAATGGAGGAGTCTATAGATGTAGTAAAGAGATCAACATAATTTGACTAAAACTATGAAAACGCCACACTCACCCGGTTGGGAAAGATTCAGAATATAGTGATTGCCGGCCATCCAAATCAGACTACATCTAGGCTGTGTATTGCACACTGTGACATTTTTTTTTTTTTTATCATAGTATATGTATGGATGTCAACCCCAATATTCATCATCACCAATCAACTGCATTACACTTAAAAATGGCTTTAACTACCACCACCGATTTCTATACCAGCTTACAGTATGAGCATTTAGCAGAATTTTTTTCTCATCTTGAAAAAGGTACACTTCTAAATGTTATGCAGCGAAAACAGCCAAATATATCCAAATCGGATATTAGTTAACACTGTGGGCCTGTTAGAACACGTAAATCATGACGTATTTAACTGTTAGATCAGATTTTTCAAATGATTTTTCGAATGTTAAAATACACATACACTACCTGTTTATAACTGGTGCAATTGGTATTCCATCGGTCTGATAGGCCTGTTCATTGGGCTAGTCACAAAGCAACACTTTGGTTGTCGGGATAAAGCTCTGTTTCAATGTATCCATAAGTATCCATTAGCTACTGACTGTTCATACTTGTTCCAACAGTGGCAGTTCACTTGTTATGTGGGAAAGACACAGCCACAGGGCAATAACCGCTCTAACCTGTTTTAACACAGATTCTCATTTAGGTGTTTTGCGTTGCACATGTTTACCTGAGCTACAACACTTCCTGAACTAATAGAAACTGGGAAGGGAAAAAACAACGTTGGAGCAAAAATACCTCAACTGATGTACAGTTGTCACGCCCTGACTCAGGGGACTCGTATATGTTGAGTCAGGGTGTGTATGTTCTATGTTGTATATTTCTATGTTGAGATTCTAGTATGTCTATTTCTATGTTGGCCGGTGTGGTTCCCAATCAGAGGCAGCTGTCGCTCGTTGTCTCTGATTGGGGACCATACTTAGGCATCCTTTTGGCACTAGTTAGTTGTGGGATCTTGTTCTGTGAAAGGTATGTTGTTTGTGTCTACCTTGGACTTCACGTTTCGTTTCGTATGTTGTTTTGGCGTGGTGTTTATTCAATATAGATAAACATGTATGCATATCACGCTGCGCCTTGGTCCGTCCCGTCTGTAAGCGATCGTGACAACAGTACACCCCCTGGACAGGACACTAGTCTATATCCTGTTTCTGTAGTGAGACAGCTTGATGTACAGTACACCCCCTGGACAGGACACTAGTCTATCTCCTGTTTCTGTAGTGAGACAGCTTGATGTACAGTACACCCCCTGGACAGGACACTAGTCTATCGCAGGGCCTGTGAACAAAACAGAAGGTAACAGTACCTTCATTGAAGAAACAAGGACAGTGATATAAGCCAAGTATATTCATCCAGTAGGATAACCTAATGGGACTGTACCAAATGGCACCCTATTCCCTATATAGTGCACTATGTACCAAATGGCACCCTATTCCCTATATAGTCCTCTATGTACCAAATGGCACCCTATTCCCTATATAGTGCTCTATGTACCAAATGGCACCCTATTCCCTATATAGTGCTCTATGTACCAAATGGCACCCTATTCCCTATATAGTGCTCTATGTACCAAATGGCACCCTATTCCCTATATAGTGCTCTATGTACCAAATGGCACCCTATTCCCTATATAGTGCTCTATGTACCAAATTGCACCCTATTCCCTATATAGTCCTCTATGTACCAAATGGCACCCTATTCCCTATATAGTGCTCTATGTACCAAATGGCACCCTATTCCCTATATAGTGCTCTATGTACCAAATGGCACCCTATTCCCTATATAGTGCTCTATGTACCAAATGGCACCCTATTCCCTATATAGTGCTCTATGTACCAAATGGCACCCTATTCCCTATATAGAGCTCTATGTACCAAATGGCACCATATCCCCTATATAGTGCACTATGTACCAAATGGCACCCTATTCCCTATATAGTCCTCTATGTACCAAATGGCACCCTATTCCCTATATAGTGCTCTATGTACCAAATGGCACCCTATTCCCTATATAGTGCTCTGTGTACCAAATGGCACCCTATTCCCTATATAGTGCTCTATGTACCAAATGGCACCCTATTCCCTATATAGTCCTCTATGTACCAAATGGCACCCTATTCCCTATATAGTGCTCTATGTACCAAATGGCACCCTTTTCCCTATATAGTCCTCTATGTACCAAATGACACCCTATTCCCTATATAGTGCTCTATGTACCAAATGGCACCCTATTCCCTATATAGTGCTCTATGTACCAAATGGCACCCTATTCCCTATATAGTGCTCTATGTACCAAATGGCACCCTTTTCCCTATATAGTCCTCTATGTACCAAATGGCACCCTATTCACTATATAGTGCTCTATGTACCAAATGGCACCCTTTTCCCTATATAGGCCTCTATGTACCAAATGGCACCCTATTCCCTATATAGTGCTCTATGTACCAAATGGCACCCTATTCCCTATATAGTCCTCTATGTACAAATGGCACCCTATTCCCTATATAGTGCTCTATGTACCAAATGGCACCCTATTCCCTATATGGTGCTCTATGTACCAAATGGCACCCTATTCCCTATATAGTGCTCTATGTACCAAATGGCACCCTATTCCCTATATAGTGCTCTATGTACCAAATGGCACCCTATTCCCTATATAGTCCTCTATGTACCAAATGGCACCCTATTCCCTATATAGTGCTCTATGTACCAAATGGCACCCTATTCCCTATATAGTCCTCTATGTACCAAATGGCACCCTATTCCCTATATAGTCCTCTATGTACCAAATGGCACCCTATTCCCTATATAGTCCTCTATGTACGAAATGGCACCCTATTCCCAATATAGTCCTCTATGTACCAAATGGCACCCTATTACCTATATAGTGCTCTATGTACCAAATGGCACCCTATTCCCTATATAGTGCTCTATGTACCAAATGGCACCCTATTCCCTATATAGTCCTCTATGTACCAAATGGCACCCTATTCCCTATATAGTGCTCTATGTACCAAATGGCACCCTATTCCCTATATAGTCCTCTATGTACCAAATGGCACCCTATTCCCTATATAGTGCTCTATGTACCAAATGGCACCCTTTTCCCTATATAGTCCTCTATGTACCAAATGGCACCCTATTCCCTATATAGTGCTCTATGTACCAAATGGCACCCTATTCCCTATATAGTGCTCTATGTACAAATGGCACCCTATTCCCTATATAGTCCTCTATGTACCAAATGGCACCCTATTCCCTATATAGTGCTCTATGTACCAAATGGCACCCTATTCCCTATATAGTCCTCTATGTACAAATGGCACCCTATTCCCTATATAGTGCTCTATGTACCAAATGGTACCCTATTCCCTATATTGTGCTCTATGTACCAAATGGCACCCTATTCCCTATATAGTCCTCTATGTACCAAATGGCACCCTATTCCCTATATAGTGCTCTATGTACCAAATGGCACCCTATTCCCTATATAGTCCTCTATGTACAAATGGCACCCTATTCCCTATATAGTGCTCTATGTACCAAATGGCACCCTATTCCCTATATAGTGCTCTATGTACCAAATGGCACCCTATTCCCTATATAGTGCTCTATGTACCAAATGGCACCCTATTCCCTATATAGTCCTCTATGTACCAAATGGCACCCTATTCCCAATATAGTCCTCTATGTACCAAATGGCACCCTATTACCTATATAGTGCTCTATGTACCAAATGGCACCCTATTCCCTAGATAGTCCTCTATGTACCAAATGGCACCCTATTCCCTATATAGTGCTCTATGTACCAAATGGCACCCTATTCCCTATATAGTGCTCTATGTACCAAATGGCACCCTATTCCCTATATAGTCCTCTATGTACCAAATGGCACCCTATTCCCTATATAGTGCTCTATGTACCAAATGGCACCCTTTTCCCTATATAGTCCTCTATGTACCAAATGGCACCCTATTCCCTATATAGTGCTCTATGTACCAAATGGCACCCTATTCCCTATATAGTCCTCTATGTACCAAATGGCACCCTATTCCCTATATAGTCCTCTATGTACCAAATGGCACCCTATTCCCTATATAGTCCTCTATGTACCAAATGGCACCCTATTCCCAATATAGTCCTCTATGTACCAAATGGCACCCTATTACCTATATAGTGCTCTATGTACCAAATGGCACCCTATTCCCTAGATAGTCCTCTATGTACCAAATGGCACCCTATTCCCTATATAGTGCTCTATGTACCAAATGGCACCCTATTCCCTATATAGTGCTCTATGTACCAAATGGCACCCTATTCCCTATATAGTCCTCTATGTACCAAATGGCACCCTATTCCCTATATAGTGCTCTATGTACCAAATGGCACCCTTTTCCCTATATAGTCCTCTATGTACCAAATGGCACCCTATTCCCTATATAGTGCTCTATGTACCAAATGGCACCCTATTCCCTATATAGTGCTCTATGTACCAAATGGCACCCTATTCCCTATATAGTGCTCTATGTACCAAATGGCACCCTATTCCCTATATAGTGATCTATGTACCAAATGGCACCATATTCGCTATATAGTCCTCTATGCACCAAATGGCACCCTATTCCCTATATAGTCCTCTATGTACCAAATGGCACCCTATTCCCTATATAGTCCTCTATGTACCAAATGGCACCCTATTCCCTATATAGTCCTCTATGTACCAAATGGCACCCTATTCCCTATATAGTGCTCTATGTACCAAATGGCACCCTTTTCCCTATATAGTCCTCTATGTACCAAATGGCACCCTATTCCCTATATAGTGCTCTATGTACCAAATGGCACCCTATTCCCTATATAGTGCTCTATGTACCAAATGGCACCCTATTCCCTATATAGTGCTCTATGTACCAAATGGCACCCTATTCCCTATATAGTCCTCTATATAGCGTGAGGCAGCTTGATGAACAAGTGCTAATTTTAACCAATTCAAAAATGTATATTGGGGCCTCCCGAGTGGTGCAGCGGTCTAAGGTACTGCATCGGAGTTCTGGAGGCGTCACTACAGACCCGGGTTCAATCCCGGCCTGTATCACAACCGGCCGTGATCGGGATTCCCATAGGGTGGCCCAGCGTCGTCTGGGTTAGGGGAGGGTTTGGCTGGGGAGGGGCTTTACTTGGCTCTTCGCGCTCTAGCGACCCCTTGTGGCGGGCCGGGTGCATGCAGGCTGACCTCGTCGTCAGGTGAACGGTGTTTCCTCAGACACATTGGTGCGGCTGGTTTCTGGGTTAAGCGGGCGGGTGTTAAGAAGCGCGGTTTGGCGGGTCATGACTCGCATGACTCGACCTTTGCCTCCCGAGCGTGTTGCAGCGATGATTCAAGATCGAAATTGGGGAGAAAAAAAGGGGATACATAAAAAAAAAAAAAAAAAAAAAAATTGGTTTGCATGTCAGATCCACTTATGGTAGTGTGGACTGTGAGAGTGTGGACTCCTGTAGCCTAATAACAGAGCCTGGCTGTCCTCCTGTAGCATAATAACAGAGCCTGGCTGTCCTCCTGTAGCCTAATTGCAGAGCCTGGCTTTCCTCCTGTAGCCTAATAGCAGAGCCTGGCTGTCCTCCTGTAGCCTAATAGCAGAGTCTGGCTGTCCTCCTGTAGCCTAATAGCAGAGCCTGGCTGTCCTCCTGTAGCCTAATAGCAGAGTCTGGCTGTCCTCCTGTAGCCTAATAACAGAGCCTGGCTGTCCTCCTGTAGCCTAATAGCAGAGTCTGGCTGTCCTCCTGTAGCCTAATAACAGAGCCTGGCTGTCCTCCTGTAGCCTAATAACAGAGTCTGGCTGTCCTCCTGTAGCCTAATAACAGAGCCTGGCTGTCCTCCTGTAGCCTAATAACAGAGCCTGGCTGTCCTCCTGTAGCCTAATAGCAGAGTCTGGCTGTCCTCCTGTAGCCTAATAACAGAGCCTGGCTGTCCTCCTGTAGCCTAATAACAGAGTCTGGCTGTCCTCCTGTAGCCTAATAACAGAGCCTGGCTGTCCTCCTGTAGCCTAATAGCAGAGCCTGGCTGTCCTCCTGTAGCCTAATAGCAGAGCCTGGCTGTCCTCCTAAATCAGATCAGTCTAGACGCAGTTGTGAAGGCTGAGTTTCTGTTGTTGTTCAACACTTTTTATAAGAATTAATATAAAGTTGATGGATGAGAGAGAGGACATTCTCTCTCTCTCTCTCTCTCTATTCTCTGTCGCCCTCTCTTTCATTCTCTCTCTCTCTCTCTCTCTATTCTCTGTCGCCCTCTCTTTCATTCTCTCTCTCTCGCTCTCTCTCTATTCTCTGTCGCCCTCTCTTTCATTCTCTCTCTCTCTCTCTCTCTCTCTCTATTCTCTGTCGCCCTCTCTTTCATTCTCTCTCTCTCTCTCTCTCTATTCTCTGTCGCCCTCTCTTTCATTCTCTCTCTCTCTCTCTCTTTATTCTCTGTCGCCCTCTCTTTCATTCTCTCTCTCTCGCTCTCTAAATTCAATTTCAATTTAAGGGCTTTATTGGCATGGGAAACGTATGTTAACATTGCCAAAGCAAGTGAAGTAGATAGTAAACAAAAGTGAAATAAACAATAAATAATAACAGTAAACATTACACTCAGAAGTTTCAAAAGAATAAAGACATTTCAAATGTCATATTATGTCTATATACAGTGTTGGAACAATGTGCAAATAGTTAAAGTACAAATGGGAAAATAAATAAACATAAATATGGGTTGTATTTACAATGGTGTTTGTTCTTCACTGGTTGCCCTTTCTCTCTCTCTCTCTCTGTCCCTCTCTCTCTCTCTCTCTGTCTCTCCATCTCTCTCTCCATCCCTCCCTCTCTCTCCATCTCTCTCTCTCTCTCTCTCTCTCTCTCATTCTCTCTCTCTCTCTCTCATTCTCTCTCTCCATCTCTCTCTCTCTCTTTATTTTTCTCCAGTCTGCTATTCTACCCATCACAGGAGCGGTGGTATTCAGTGTCTGACTCTGCATTCAGCCACCATTTCTCCCCAAAGGACAATGTACCGATAAAGTTGGATTGAATCAATCTTTCAGGGCTGTCGAAGTTACTCTGAAGGGAGGGTGGGAACTCATTGTGTCAAATCATTGTGTGCTATAAAACATTGTTTCTTTCCAAATCAAGGCTCAGACGGTGGTGAAACCTTAATGACTGATAGTGCTGACATATTACTATGAGCCATCTAACACATTTCTCCTGCATCCCAAATGGTGCCCTGTTCCCTGTTTAGTGCACTACATTTTGATCAGGGACAATGTGCACAATATAGGGAATATGGTGCCATTTGGGATGCAACCAGAGCTGTGCCCCTCCAGGACAGGATGTAAATATTAATGATTACTCATATTGGAAATATGGAGAAAAAAAAGTCATCATTTTAATGAATAAAAGTGTAATTTAAACCATTTAAATTGTTTTTTTATTAGATTTTGTTTTCATATTAATGCTGTTTCATTCTCATCAATGGACGGTCTGGAGAACCCTGTCTATGAATGAGGACTGGGAGTGTGTGAAGTCATGTGGGTAATAATGATTAGATATTTACTAACGGTTTCATGCGTAGCTGACTGCTTGAATAAAAGTGATTGTGTAAATGAATCCATTGGCTGTTTAATTAAACCCTGAAACATTGTAATAAACTATATTGAACGTAACGGAGCGAGAACACATCAGATCTGGCCAATGAGATTCATGTAATATTTGTGCACAGCCTGTAGGAAGAAACTGGAGGAGAAGAATATATATTTTTTCATACTGTGGCGTTTGGGTCATGGTGGACCGAAAGAGCTCTGTCTGATGAAGATCCACCATGACTGAAACATCCCAGTATTTTAGATTCATTCATAATAAAGTAGAGTTTTTTTATGGAGAAGAGTGTCGTCCACCACTTTCTTGAGATTCTGTTAAGATTTAAAGATGGAGTCCGATTTGGGGAAACAGCCCCACTGTGGTAAAAAAAAAAAAGATTGCACGTGTAAAAAACTGTGTTCGTTGTTTTCAGTAACTTCTTTGTTGTTGTAATATCTCAAACGGACGAGGCAGTTTCACCGTGAAGAAACATTTCACCATTAAGGATTCCAGATTAAAGGTAGCACCTCTTCACTTGTTGTTCAAGCACAAACCCTTATTTATTCTACAACAGCCTGTAGGAAATCTAGTGTGGAATAAACAGTCCACCTTTAGTGAGGAAATGAAATGCACAGGGATGTTCTGGATAGGGACTGGAGATTATCCTGCTTAGGTCACCTGTTTAGGAGAAACTCAGGGCCCTGCAGACAGACCAACCAGACTTTTGGCTGTCTGCAGTAGATCATGGTCAGGAGAAACTCAGGGCCCTGAAGACTGACCAACCAGATCATTAGCTGTCTGCAGAAGATCATGGTCAGGAGAAACTCAGGGCCCTGCAGAGAGACCAACCAGACGTTTGGCTGTCTACAGTAGAATATCTCACCTGCTGGGTGTTGACGAACGGTGGTGATTAAACATGTAGAATCGTCGGGAAATGAATAGAAAATGAAGGCCGATGTTCTGTGGCCCACTAGCCTTAAAATCCTTCATCTGCAGTTATGGACCGCCCTCTTCAATTCAAACCACAGGTTTTCAATGGGTTTCAAGTCCGGAGACTGAGATGGCCATTGCAAAATGTTGAATTTGTGACCAATTAACCATTCCTTTGTGGATTTTGATGTATGCTTGGGGTTATTGTCTTGCTGGATGATCCACTTATGGCCAAGTTTCAGCCTCCAGGCAGAGGCAACCATGTTTTTGGCAAAAACATACTGGTACTTGGTAAAGTTCATGATGCTGTTGACCTTAACAAGGGCCCCAGGACCAGTGGAAGCAAAATAGCCCCATAACATCAAAGATCCACCACCATATTTTACAGTAACTATGGGGTTTTATTCTGCTCATGCATTCTCATTTTGACGCTAAACCCACCACTGGTGTGCATGGACAAAGAGCTCTATCTTCTTGTCATCTGGCCTTAGCACCGGTTCCAATCCAACGCCGTTTAGCAAAACTCCAGGGGCCTCATGTATCAACACGGCGTACGCCAGCTTTCACGTTCACGGTCAGATGTACTAACAGTGAAATTAACGTAAGAATGTGCGTTCTTCCACGTAAACTTCAGGCCTGGCGTACGTACATTTTTGTGATGTTTGTCCGTTGGCGACTCATAGAGGCAATAAAGTGAAGTGGCAAACATTACACTACGAACTGTTCTATCGCACCTGCCAGATATTGCTTATAATTTGTAATTGATAAATGATTTGCCATATTATTGTCACACGAGTCTTATTAGAATATTCTATTAATTATGCAATTAAGTAAGAACATATATAAAGGATGTGAAAATTGATACAACCCGTCTAGCAATGGCAGCTTTGGCTTTATTAGAAGACATTTTCAATGGACAAATCCGGAGAGAACGAGTTTTTAGGGACCACGGTGATTTTCTGGCCCACGACGATGACTGGCTCATCAGCCTTTTCAGATTTCCAAGGGCTATACTCTTGGAGCTCTGCGCTGAGTTGGGTCCGAATTTGGAAAGAGAGACAGTGAGGAGCCACGCATTACCCGTTCCTTTACAGGTGCTTACTACACTTGGTTTCCTAGCAACCGGTTCTTTCCAAAGAGAACTGGCAGACCGCTCAGGAATAAGCCAGTCGTGTTTGAGCCGTGCAATGCCACCTGTATGGGACGGCATCATCCGCTTGTCTACCAGGTATATAACGTTCCCATACGATGCAGGTGACCAGCCAAACATCAAAGCGCAATTTGCAGCGATAGCCGGTTTTCCTAATGTAATCGGAGCGATCGACTGCACACATATTGCTATAAAGGCGCCATCTGAAGACGAATTTGCATATGTGAATCGGAAACATTTCCATTCAATAAATGTGCAGATTATATGTGATGCACAAATGCGCCTAACAAATATTGTGGCAAGGTAGCCTGGGTCAACCCATGATTCATATATCCTTACAAACAGCATGGTTGGGATGAGACTCCAAGCTGGCAGGGTGCGCGATGGGTGGCTACTTGGTAAGTTATGCATTTAAATGTATGGTTCTATCTAAAAGTAAAATGTTTGTGTCTGTAATTATTATTACTGCCCATCAGGAGACAGTGGTTATCCACTAAAGACGTGGCTGTTAACCCCCCTCACCAACCCACAAACTGACCGAGAGCGCAGATACAATGATGCCCATTCCCGCACTCGGTCAGTTGTGGAGCAGGCGATTGGGCAGCTGAAATGTCGGTGGCGCTGCCTTGACAGGACCGGGGGGATGCTGTTATACCGCCCTGACAAGGTTTGCCGCATCATACTGGCCTGTGGAGGGCTGCACAATGTCGCGCACAGGCATGGCATACCCCTTGGTGAGGTGGGGGCACCGCCAGATGACCCTGACCCAGGACCAGTATATGTGCAGCACAATCAACAAGCCATTCAGGCCCGTCAACGTGTAATTGCGACAATATAAATGGTACTCAGACACAAAGTTCATTTTTTGACCAATTCTTTTAATGAATGGCTTATTTCTGTGAGTGCGTCAGTGACATTTTTAAGGTGACTGTTCATTTCTTCAATGGCCCTAACAATTTGTTGTTGTGACTCCAGAACAGCATGCGTCAAGACACGGCCAGATGGACGGGCTTCAGCACTGGGGGGAACATTAGAGACACGGGAGACGCTGGACTGAATGGGCTCTGGCTGCTCAGGTGGTGCGGACTCTGAGTGCGTGCCAGTGGACGTTCCTGCGGTTCCTAAGTCCAATTAAACACAGGCACATCTTAACAGTAATTTGAGTCTGTTCCTTATTAATGGGTACACGCATTTGCAATAAAAGCAGTGGATACGTGAAATCTCTGGTGTACCTTTTGCTATATTGCATGCATTTTAAAATTAAACGGTGGCTGGCTATGTATATCAAAGTTAAGGAAATAAATCTGAGTCACCTTGCTGGCAGTCCTGTAGTATATCCGAGTCTCCTACATCAGCGGATACGATTCCAGAGATTAACGTGTCTCCTACAATAGAGGCAACTCTCTGATCAAAGGGTGCAAGTTCATCGGTCCCTGTACCACCGCCTGTTCTGCCCACACTTTGTCGGTGCGCAGCAGTTCTCCGCTTAACTTCCACCTTTATGTCTGACCATTTCTTCTTCAGTTCATTTACGGTGTGACTCTCAGATCCCACCGCGTTGACGGCATCAGACAAACTCGCCCACTCTTTTTTCTTTCTTTTGTTATTAATTCCAGAGGACAGATTTCCAAATAAAATATTTTTTCTTGTTTCTACCTCTGATAGTAGCACCTCTAATTCGTTTTCAGTGAAATTTCGTTTCTTGCTTGCTTTAGCCATGTTCTTGCAGGTTTCTTTTGCCAAATTGGACTAATTACCATATTTAAATTGATTTAATTGAGGGAGGAGACAGGGTGTGGTGTGGTGCTCGTGCATGTGCGCTCAATTTCGCGTTGATTGGGATGTACAAAGAGAATGTATGTGGAATGCTGCGTACGCAGAGATTCATACATCAGATTTTTTTGGTGCGTACGCACATTTATGGCTTTGTCCGTACGCAATGTTTTAGTATGAATTCAACGCAAGTCTTTGTACATGAGGCCCCAGGCGTTTACATTTGTTGGATGACATGAAGATAAAGCTCTTTGTCCATGCACACCAGTGGTGGGTTTGCATAAGCAGAAAATACCCTAACCCAGAATATTCAGCAACATCACAATCTTACCCCGAGTTAGGATGATGTCACTGTCTCGTCTACGGACATCGATCTAAGGTCAGTTTTGTGCTTCCCCACCGATGGATAAGGTTAGGATTTGGGGAGAATAAACTGACCCTAGATCTGTGCAACTTGTACTCAGAGCCTCTGACCCTGTCACGATCGTTGAGAGACGGGTCAGACCAAGGTGCAGCGTGGTATGTGAACATGTTTATTAAACTCAATAAACAAAACAAGAAACAACATAACGTGACGTGACGTCCTCAGGCTATACACATACAAGCCTAAACACAGAACAAGATCCCACAAACATAGTAGGCAACTGGGCTACCTAAGTATGATCCCCAATCAGAGACAACGAGCGACAGCTGCCTCTGATTGGGAATCACACCCGGCCAAACCTAGAAATACAATTCTAGAATCTAAACATAGAAAACATCACATAGATTCACACACCCTGACTCCACAAACAAGAGTTCCATACGTCAGGGCGTGACAGTACCCCCCCCCCAAAGGTGCGGACTCCGACCGCACAAACCTGACCTAACCGGGGTGGGTCCGGGTGGGCTTTCAACCTCGGAGGCGGATCCGACTCCGGTCGTGACGACCTCTCCCTCCCCGTTGCGCCCCTGGTCTGGTCCTCGACGCGATGCTTCCCCTCTCCTTCCTCCCACGATGCACCAAGCCCTGTCTGGACCCTGGTGGAGACCCCGAACCTGGAGAGGGGCTGACGTCTGGGTCTGGACTGGAGCCGCTGACCGGAGCTGAACTGGACCCCGGTGGAGCGGACTGCTCTGGCTCCGGAGTGGAACCGCTGACCGGAGCTGGACTGGAAACCGGTGGAGCGGACTGCTCTGGCTCCGGAACGGATCCGCTGACCAGGGCTGGACTAGAAACTGGTGGAGCGGACTGCTCTGGCTCCGGAATGGATCCGCTGACCGGGTGTGGATTGGGCACTGGTGGAGTGGACTGCTCTGCTCCGGAGTGGAGCCGCTGACCGGAGCCGAACTAGACCCCGGTGGAGCGGACTGCTCTGGCTCCGGAGTGGAGCAGCTGACCGGAGCTGGACTGGACCCCGGTGGAGTGGACTGCTCTGGCTCCGGAGTGGAGCAGCTGACCGGTGTTGGACCAGGCACCGGTGGAACGGGCATGGGCCGTGCCGGACTGGGAACACGCACCATTGGCTTGGTGTGAGGAGCAGGCACGGGCCGGACTGGGAACACGCACCACAAGTCTGGTGCGAGGAGCAGGAACGGGCCGGGCCGGACTGGGGACGCGCACCACTGGTCTGGTGCGAGGAGCAGGCACGGGCCATACCGGACTGGGAACACGTACCGGGCTGGCAACACGCACCACTGGTTTGGTGCGAGGAGTAAGGGATGGGCCGTACTGGACTGGGAACACGCACCACTGTTCTGGTGCGGGGAGCAGGTATGGGGCGTACCGGGCTGGCGACACGTACCACTGGTTTGGTGCGAGGAGCAGGCACGAGGCGTACCGGACTGGGAACCGGCACCGGAGGTCTACGACTGTACCAGTCCTTTACTCTCCGCGCCCGGTCCTCCTCCAGTGAGGACCCCTCCTTGAGCCGCCACGAGTTCAGTGGTCGGGGCTCTTCTCTATCGATCCCCGACCACCCTTTTAGCCCCCCAAAAATGTTTTATTGGGGCTGTCTCTCGGGCTTCCTCCTTGGGCCGACGCCTTCTGTGATCCTCTCCTGCCTGGGCCTCCTCCTTCGCCCAGGGTCCTTTTCCTGCCGAAAATCTCCTCCCATGTCCAAAAACTCTTCCCCACCTGTGTCCAGGGTGTCTGCTGCTCCTGGGCACGCTGCTTGGTCCTCGTTTGGTGGGATCTTCTGTCACGATCGTTGAGAGACGGGTCAGACCAAGGTGCAGCGTGGTATGCGAACATGTTTATTAAACTCAATAAACAAAACAAGAACCAACATAACGTGACGTGACGTCCTCAGGCTATACACATACAAGCCGAAACACGGAACAAGATCCCACAAACATAGTAGGCAACTGGGCTACCTAAGTATGATCCCTAATCAGAGACAACGAGCGACAGCTGCCTCTGATTGGGAATCACACCCGGCCAAACCTAGAAATACAATTCTAGATTCTAAACATAGAAAACATCACATAGATTCACACACCCTGACTCCTCAAACAAGAGTTCCATACGTCAGGGCGTGACAGACCCACTCTCAAGATTCGAGATTCAAGTTTATTAGAAACATCATTGCATGGAAATATAAAATGAAATGTCAAGTAGAGTAGAAGAAAATATATATATATCACAAAAATAATCCACTCTCTGTGGGAAGCCAACTCCCTGCCTCTTCCAGGCTGATTTGGGATCAGTCGTTACAACCCCGTCTAATATTAATGATGGAGAGCAGACCATTAAACTGACTCTGGAACATGGGTTAATAGCTTTGCTTTACAGCGCGCACACACAAGCACACACACACACACAAGCACACACACACACACACACAAGCACACACACACACAGAAGCACACACAAGCACACACACACAATGACACACACACACTCTTAAAGCACCTGACTGTCGATGGCCTTGTTGACTCAAGGTGAAAGCTGTAATGTTGAGTTACTACCTTTAACCGTAGCCCTGACAGGTGTGTGTGCGTGTGTGTGCGTGTGTGTGTGTGCGTGTGTGTGCGTCTGTGCGTGTGTGTGCGCGTGTATGTGTGCATGTGCGTGCGTGCATGTGCATGTATGTGTGTGTGTGCGTGTGTGTGTGTGTAGTTTAGAGTGGAGGTTGTTCTGCTGACGAGAGTGAGATGCCCCCATAAACCCGGATTGCGTCACAAACAGCACCCTAATTCAACCCAGGTTGCACCTTATTCCCTATAGTGCACTACACTTGACCTTTGACTTGACGGATGTGTTGGACAATAACAGTGTTTAACATAATTTTTTTATGACTACCCCATCTTTGTACTCCACACATACAATTATCTGTAAGGTCCCACAGTAGAACAGTGCATTTCAAGTACAGATTCAACCACAAAGACCAGGGAGGTTTTCCAATGCCTCGCAAAGAAGGGTACCTTTTGGTAGATTAGTGTCCTGTTCAGGGAATAAGGCCCTGTGGTAGACTAGTGTCCTATTCAGGGGATAAGGCCCTGTGGTAGACTAGTGTCCTGTTCAGGGGATAAGGCCCTGTGGTAGACTAGTGTCCTGTTCAGGGGATAAGGCCCTGTGGTAGACTAGTGTCCTGTTCAGGGGATAAGGCACTGTGGTAGACTAGTGCCCTGTTCAGGGGATAAGGCACTGTGGTAGACTAGTGTCCTGTTCAGGGGATAAGGCCCTGTGGTAGACTAGTGCCTTGTTCAGGGGATAAGGCCCTGTGGTAGACTAGTGTCCTGTTCAGGGGATAAGGCCCTGTGGTAGACTAGTGCCTTGCTCAGGGGATAAGGCCCTGTGGTAGACTAGTGTCCTGTTCAGGGGATAAGGCCCTGTGGTAGACTAGTGCCCTGTTCAGTGGATAAAGCCCTGTGGTAGACTAGTGTCCTGTTCAGGGGATAAGGCCCTGTGGTAGACTAGTGTCCTGTTCAGGGGATAAGGCCCTGTGGTAGACTAGTGTCCTGTTCAGGGGATAAGGCCCTGTGGTAGACTAGTGCCTTGTTCAGGGGATAAGGCCCTGTGGTAGACTAGTGTCCTGTTCAGGGGATAAGGCCCTGTGGTAGACTAGTGCCCTGTTCAGGGGATAAGGCCCTGTGGTAGACTAGTGTCCTGTTCAGGGGATAAGGCCCTGTGGTAGACTAGTGTCCTGTTCAGGGGATAAGGCCCTGTGGTAGACTAGTGCCCTGTTCAGGGGATAAAGCCCTGTGGTAGACTAGTGTCCTGTTCAGGGGATAAAGCCCTGTGGTAGACTAGTGTCCTGTTCAGGGGATAAGGCCCTGTGGTAGACTAGTGTCCTGTTCAGGGGATAAGGCCCTGTGGTAGACTAGTGTCCTGTTCAGGGGATAAGGCCCTGTAGTAGACTAGTGCCTTGTTCAGGGGATAAGGCCCTGTGGTAGACTAGTGTCCTGTTCAGGGGATAAGGCCCTGTGGTAGACTAGTGCCCTGTTCAGGGGATAAAGCCCTGTGGTAGACTAGTGTCCTGTTCAGGGGATAAGGCCCTGTGGTAGACTAGTGCCCTGTTCAGGGGATAAGGCCCTGTGGTAGACTAGTGTCCTGTTCAGGGGATAAGGCCCTGTGGTAGACCACAGCCAATCGCATGAAAGAAACAACACTAGTCTAGTTGGCTTGTCTAGCCAAGTTAGCGGCGTTGTTCCTTGCATGCGATTGGCTGTGGTCTTGTGGGCGGCACACAGCCTGGGAGACAGCACTGCCTGTCAGGCATCATTCAGGGCTTAATACCCCACGAGCGCGCAGCAAGCCTGTTTCCTCCTCGTTGCTTGGCAGAGATCTCAGAAAAGGCCAAATTGTGAACACGTGACCAAAATGTATCACATACAATGTATATGTTATATCTCACAATTGATTGGGCTTCCCGAATTTAGCATGTTCGCTGTGACAGAATGTTTATTTTTTTGTTTGATTTGCTGTATTCCACAAAGTTCTATCTAGCGCTGCATAGAGGGGCAGTGAGGGGCAGTGAGGGGCAGTGAGGGGCAGTGAGGGGCAGTGAGAGGCAGTGAGGGGGAGTGAGGGGCAGTGAGAGGCAGTGAGGGGCAGTGAGGGGCAGTGAGAGGCAGTGAGGGGCAGTGAGAGGCAGTGAGGGGCAGTGAGAGGCAGTGAGGGGCAGTGAGGGGCAGTGAGGGGCAGTGAGAGGCAGTGAGGGGCAGTGAGGGGCAGTGAGGGGCAGTGAGGGGCAGTGAGAGGCAGTGAGGGGCAGTGAGGGGCAGTGAGGGGCAGTGAGGGGCAGTGAGGGGCAGTGAGGGGCAGTGAGAGGCAGTGAGGGGCAGTGAGGGGCAGTGAGGGGCAGTGAGGGGCAGTGAGAGGCAGTGAGGGGCAGTGAGGGGCAGTGAGGGGCAGTGAGAGGCAGTGAGGGGCAGTGAGAGGCAGTGAGGGGCAGTGAGGGGCAGTGAGGGGCAGTGAGGGGCAGTGAGGGGCAGTGAGGGGCAGTGAGAGGCAGTGAGGGGCAGTGAGGGGCAGTGAGGGGCAGTGAGGGGCAGTGAGAGGCAGTGAGGGGCAGTGAGGGGCAGTGAGGGGCAGTGAGAGGCAGTGAGGGGCAGTGAGGGGCAGTGAGGGGCAGTGAGAGGCAGTGAGAGGCAGTGAGGGGCAGTGAGGGGCAGTGAGGGGCAGTGAGAGGCAGTGAGGGGCAGTGAGGGGCAGTGAGGGGGAGTGAGGGGCAGTGAGGGGCAGTGAGGGGCAGTGAGGGGCAGTGAGGGGGAGTGAGGGGCAGTGAGGGGCAGTGAGGGGCAGTGAGGGGCAGTGAGGGGGAGTGAGGGGCAGTGAGGGGGAGTGAGGGGCAGTGAGGGGCAGTGAGGGGCAGTGAGGGGCAGTGAGGGGGAGAGGGGCAGTGAGGGGGAGAGGGGCAGTGAGGGGCAGTGAGGGGCAGTGAGAGGCAGTGAGGGGCAGTGAGGGGCAGTGAGGGGCAGTGAGGGGCAGTGAGAGGCAGTGAGGGGCAGTGAGGGGCAGTGAGAGGCAGTGAGGGGCAGTGAGGGGCAGTGAGGGGCAGTGAGGGGCAGTGAGGGGCAGTGAGGGGCAGTGAGGGGCAGTGAGGGGGAGTGAGGGGCAGTGAGGGGGAGTGAGGGGCAGTGAGGGGCAGTGAGGGGCAGTGAGGGGCAGTGAGGGGCAGTGAGGGGCAGTGAGGGGCAGTGAGGGGCAGTGAGGGGGAGAGGGACATAACCCCTCTCGCTCTAGCTAACCCACTCTCCCTGAGTGAGAGAGGTGCACACTTTGACAAACAGTTCAATGCTAAATCGGAGAAGTTCAGGCACTTAAACAATTTCAGAAATGTGCAGTTGTTCCTCTTTAAAATGCACTCCGAAATAGCTTTACCGTTTCAAACACCTTTAAAGCTGGTTTTAGTTCCTGAATACATTTCAAATGTATAGAAACCAGGTTATCAAGCAATTTGACATGCCATGTCAGAATTGAAAACAGAACGTGTTAATCTTGTGTCAAATTTCCGCTAGTGATAGGGTGCATTTGGGACTAAGGGTTAGGGGTTTGGTTAAGGGTTTTGGTTAAGGTTAGTGTTCAAGTGAGGGTCTGTTTTAGGTTTTGGCTAGTTGGGCTATAAATATGGATTGGAAAAGTCCCCTTAGTCTCTCAATCTAGTAATCTACTTTTGACCAGAGTTAGTCCCTCAGTCCCAACTGCCTCATTGATGAACAACAGGGTTGTATTTTGACCAGAGTCAGTCCCTCAGTCCCAACTGCCTCACTGATGAGCAACAGGGTTGTCTTTTGACCAGAGTCAGTCCCTCAGTCCCAACTGCCTCACTGATGAACAACAGGGTTGTCTTTTGACCAGAGTCAGTCCCTCAGTCCCAACTGCCTCATTGATGAACAACAGGGTTGTCTTTTGACCAGAGTCAGTCCCTCAGTCCCAACTGCCTCATTGATGAACAACAGGGTTATGTATTTTGACCAGAGTCAGTCCCTCAGTCCCAACTGCCTCATTGATGAACAACAGGGTTATGTATTTTTGTGGCAAAAGATAAACAAACTCTTAGATACTATCATTCTTCTCACTCATCGGCAACGTCTCCTTATGGCAGTTTGGACTGTGAGAGCCACGTCAACACAAACTACTGTCTCCCCCATGTGGATTTACATAGCAACTACAACCTCTGCAGCTGTAGAGTTACCAGGGAAGGGGGTGCAGGGTTTAGTTCCATACTAGCCAGTGCTTGACTTGGACTGAAATAGGTGCCGGTACTCATGTTGTATGCAGGAACTCCTCAATACTGTTGAGTTAATATTCTATAAGAGGTGCCGGAACTCCTCAATACTGTTGAGCTAATATTCTATAAGAGGTGCAGGAACTCCTCAATACTGTTGAGCTAATATTCTATAAGAGGTGCAGGAACTCCTCAATACTGTTGAGCTAATATTCTATAAGAGGTGCCGGAACTCCTCAATACTGTTGAGTTAATATTCTATAAGAGGTGCCGGAACTCCTCAATACTGTTGAGTTAGTATTCTATAAGAGGTGTAGGAACTCCTCAATACTGTTGAGTTAATATTCTATAAGAGGTGCAGGAACTCCTCAATACTGTTGAGCTAATATTCTATAAGAGGTGCAGGAACTCCTGAATACTGTTGAGCTAATATTCTATAAGAGGTGCAGGAACTCCTCAATACTGTTGAGCTAATATTCTATAAGAGGTGCAGGAACTCCTCAATACTGTTGAGTTAATATTATATAAGAGGTGCAGGAACTCCTCAATACTGTTGAGTTAATATTCTATAAGAGGTGTAGGAACTCCTCAATACTGTTGAGCTAATATTCTATAAGAGGTGCAGGAACTCCTCAATACTGTTGAGTTAATATTCTATAAGAGGTGCAGGAACTCCTCAATACTGTTGAGCTAATATTCTATAAGAGGTGCAGGAACTCCTCAATACTGTTGAGCTAATATTCTATAAGAGGTGCAGGAACTCCTCAATACTGTTGAGCTAATATTCTATAAGAGGTGCAGGAACTCCTCAATACTGTTGAGTTAATATTCTATAAGAGGTGCAGGAACTCCTCAATACTGTTGAGCTAATATTCTATAAGAGGTGCAGGAACAACAACAAATGTAGGTGTCGGTACTCAAGTCAAGCACTGATACCAGCACTAACACACCTGATTCAAAAAACCAACCAATCATCATCAAGACCATGATTATTTTTATTTAACCTTTATTTTATCAGGGAGTCATACTGAGCCCAAGGTCTCTTTTACAGGTGAGCCCTGAATTACATAAATTACAGAAAATAAACGCATCAGAAAAACACGCTCATAAAAAAACAAACACATTCATCAGTAATAAGGTCCTCAATCAGCTTTCTAAATTGCCCTAGAGGCCCCAAAACATCAAATTTGAGAACATAAAAATTAGCTGGATAGTGTTTTTTAGTGCTGTGCTGGAACAAAATCCTGCCCTGCACAGACTCTACTAGGATTTTGCTAGAGCCATGAGGATTTTGCTAGAGCCATGGATTGTTAGGGAGGATGTAGACATTGAAATTATGCAAACAAACTACATATTTATTTACTTTCATAAATGTATACAGAAGAATTAGCTTTAATTGTAGCTTATTTCATTCAATACACCATTATAAGACCACCTCTCTCTCTCTCTCTCTCTCTCTCTCTCTCTCACTTGCTTTCGCTCGCTCGCTCTCTTTCTCTGCAGTCAGGTGAGTTCAGAATAAATGTTTTTTTTATCACACCAAGTTTTGTCCAATAAAAGCCTAATCTCAATTATAGAATTGAGAATGAATCCCCAGAATGTCAGAGCAGAGGGCTAAACTGTTTATACAGTTACAAATGATAGGGTAGAGTGGGGTAGGATAGGGTAGGGTGGGGTAGGGTAAGGCTGCAGGAATAGGGTTGGATGTGGTTTGGGTTAGGGTTATGGTTGAAGTGGGCCGTAGACATTAAATTAAGGTTAGGGTTGTGGTTCAGGTTAGGGTTAGGGTTAGGGTTAGGGTTAGGGTTCAGGTTAGGGTTAGGGTTGTGGTTGTGGTTCAGGCTAGGGTTAGGGTTAGGGTTATGGTTAGGGTTGTGGTTCAGGTTAGGGTTAGGGTTGTGGTTGTGGTTCAGGCTAGGGTTAGGGTTAGGGTTAGGGTTAGGGTTGTGGTTGTGGTTCAGGTTAGGGTTAGGGTTGTGGTTCAGGTTAGGGTTAGGGTTGTGGTTCAGGTTAGGGTTAGGGTTCAGGTTAGGGTTAGGGTTGTGGTTCAGGTTAGGGTTAGGGTTGTGGTTGTGGTTCAGGCTAGGGTTAGGGTTGTGGTTGTGGTTCAGGTTAGGGTTAGGGTTGTGGTTCAGGTTAGGGTTAGGGTTAGGGTTAGGGTTCAGGCTAGGGTTAGATTGAAACGGGTTACATTATAACCTGTAATGGTTACACTATTCAAATTAGGTCTTTTCCATGCAAAAGTGACATCAGTAATAACAATTTATAAGGCAGATAGTCCTAATCATAAGAAAGCCTTTTGACAGTTTACTCAGTAAACATTGCTTTTCTCTGCAGGGTCTAGAAGAAAGTGATCAAGTACTCGGGATATGCCTGATTGTCATGGAAAATGACAAACATAGATGGCCCTGATGGGTTGTCTGTCACGCTGTTGTAGAGTTCAACAGTTGTAGTGCTTTTAGTTGGAGGCACTTTCATCCCATGTCGTCCTACTGTGAAATCTCCAGTCAGAACCCGACATAGGTACATATACTTCTGCCCTTTGGGATCCGGTCTTGAGTATGTGTTACTGGCTGAGTAGCTGGCACCAACAGCAAAGTATGTTCCATTTCCATATGCTGCAGCTGAACAAAAATTATACATTGCTTAGGTTTTAGACTATTGCAGAGACTGAGTAAATGTCAAGCACAGGCTAAGTATACGATTTCTTAAAATCAAGAAAAACAGAATATTACATATAACTTTTTACCAATAACCATAGGAGTTGGCAGGACAGTAAAAAAAAATCTGGGACCAGGCGACTTGTCCATGGAACATACGTATCTATCTTACCGTTTTTCCCAGCGTAGCTCCGATTGAAGCCATGGTTGTTAATGTGATCGATGGTTGTGTGGCATGTTCCATGGAAGAGCCTCTTCTCATTCTTCTGGTGACCGTTCCTGAGCTCCATGTCCAGCTTCTTGATCTGGAGAGTCCTCCACAGGGTGGGGTTCTGGATCCTCTCAATCTGAGAACACACACACACACACTAACGGGCTAGACCGACACTAATCGAAGTACTCTTTTCACACTATGGGTTCTGGATCCTCTCAAACTGAAATAAATTTAGGGAAAATACTTTATAGGAGTAATTAATAGAATCTAAAATGTATCCTGAATACCTTCCATACATCTTAGATTATTATTGTGAGCTGAAAAAGATCCAGACAAACAAATATCTGGCTAGCTGACCCCTAGCTGACCCCTAGCTGAGCTGCGGTGCCTCATCATTATTTCAAGGCACCGCAGCTCAGCCAGGGGTCAGCTAGGGGTCAGCTTAACTAAATACTAACACACAAAGCCTCTAATAAACAAACCATTTAAAATGGCTGATCTCAAATCAAATTCAAATCAAATGTATTTATAAAGCCCTTTTTTTACATCAGCAGGTGTCACAAAGTGCTTATACAGAAACCCAGCCTGAAACCCCAAACAGTAAGCAATGCAGATGTAGAAGCACGCTGGCTAGGAAAAAAACTCCCCAGAAAGGCAGGAACCTAGTCAGAAACCTAGAGACCAACAGCTGAGTCTAAACTAATCAGCCCATTAGACACACACCCATGCAGAGAACGTCCAGAACATCCGAAGACATAAAAATAACTACAATGGGAAGTATCTTTTGGAAAACAGGTAGCCTACCTTTATAACGTTGTTGGGGCAGGTGGCTCGGAACAGGTTTAAGACTTCATTGTGCTCTGGGCTTCCTGTCTGGATGAGGCAGGACAGGCAGGAGGTGTTGGCTGGCACGGCGTCCCAATGCTGAGGGAGACTCTCAATGGGTTGACCTAGAGCAAACACGGTTATCACTAAGATGGTGAACAGTTAGCATTTCCCCATAAGAAACCATGTCACACTTAGCCATCATGCTAACACTAGCTGGGCATGTGTAGCTGTATACAGGATATGATAGTCAAGCAATCAATCAAACACATTTTATTTATAACGCCCTTTTTACATCAGCAGATGTCACAAAGTGCTATACAGAAACCCAGCCTAAAACCCCTAACAGCAAGCAATGCAGATGTAGAAGCACGGTGGCTAGGGAAAACTCCCTAGTTGCTAACAGACTTCCGGCTAATGGACATGTTGAACTTGAACTTGGCTTATTCCCTTGTTAACTAAGGTTAAAATAACAAATTAACTCTGTTTTGAGTACCTGCTAACTGGTCGATGCATCTGCTTTTTAGTCTGTTTCCACAGGTGTTGGTAGCAGCCCCGTCAGGCAGGATGACCTTGTGCATTTGCCCCCGGACAGAGACCTCCACACGGGGCTGCTTCCTCTCCAGCGCCTGCTGCAGATGGATGTTAAGGATGTGGCGGAAGCTCTGGGACTGCCCCCCTGGCTGCCGTGGAAGCTCTGGTACTGCCCCCCTGGCTGCCGTGGAAGCTCTGGTACTGCCCCCCTGGCTGCCGTGGAAGCTCTGGTACTGCCCCCCTGGCTGCCGTGGAAGCTCTGGTACTGCCCCCCTGGCTGCCGTGGAAGCTCTGGTACTGCCCCCCTGGCTGCCGTGGATGCTCTGGTACTGCCCCCCTGGCTGCCGTGGAAGCTCTGGTACTGCCTCCCTGGCTGCCGTGGAAGCTCTGGTACTGCCCCCCTGGCTGCTGTGGAAGCTCTGGTACTGCCCCCCTGGCTGCCGTGGAAGCTCTGGTACTGCCCCCCTGGCTGCCGTGGAAGCTCTGGTACTGCCCCCCTGGCTGCCGTGGAAGCTCTGGTACTGCCCCCCTGGCTGCCGTGGAAGCTCTGGTACTGCCCCCCTGGCTGCCGTGGAAGCTCTGGTACTGCCCCCCTGGCTGCCGTGGAAGCTCTGGTACTGCCCCCCTGGCTGCCGTGGAAGCTCTGGTACTGCCTCCCTGGCTGCCGTGGAAGCTCTGGTACTGCCCCCCTGGCTGCCGTGGAAGCTCTGGTACTGCCCCCCTGGCTGCCGTGGAAGCTCTGGAACTGCCCCCCTGGCTGCTGCTGATACTGCCAATCCACCATGTTGCTGGCCACTTTAATATTCCTGTCTGGATCTTTTAGGGTCAGGTCCTTGATCAGACGATTTACTTGACCCACTCTGGAAGAAATGTGGAAGACAGCCGGATCCACTTCCCGGTCCTCGATGGCAAAGTCCTCATTCTTTTGTGGCTTGTTAGCGATGCCCCAGTTGAACAATGCTGTGTGAACATGGGACACAAAACATTGTGTTTATGAAATAAATATATTTCTATATTCTAATAGGGTATTCTATAGAATGTCATATAGAATCAGTCTCTCCCTCTTACCGTGAGGTTTTACGTATGTAGGCTTTTTGCAGGTGATCAGATATTCAGGTAGAGCCTGGTGACCATTGAAGATGACCCAGGTGTCTCTGCCTCCTTTCACACTATGATACAGGGTGAGTGGGTCTCTGGCAAAGGGAGGTGGCACAATGAGACCAGGACAGCCAACAGTTGACTTGCCAGTCAGCACCTGTGCCTCAATGAAGTACAGGTACTCCTCGTCAGGTGAGCCCTTCCACAGTGTCTCTGCCCCATGCACGCTGCCACTGAAGTAGATCCCCTCTCCAAGCTTTGGCTCTGTGGATGAAACATATTATTGCACTATTGTAATACAATGTAAGAGAAAGTGGACTCCATTGCAACATAAAACCGTTTTGTGATGGTTGTGTGTTATTTTAGCTACACACCAGTAATAGGTATGTGCTTTGATTGAAAACGACTTGTGAAAGTTGCCAACCTGCATTTTATGATTTCGGTAGTTCCACGGATAGAGTAAATGTTGGCTAGCGTAACTATTAATTTCAACTAATTTTAACATTCTGTCATAAAAAGCACATGCTCAACTTCATAAAAAACATGTCTTCCCATCTCAAAGTTTTTAAATAATAAAACAACTAAAGTGCCATTAAAGTAACATGGTTGAGGTCATCATCTTAAATCAGCCATAAATATCTGTCAGGGTGTCAATGTGATGCGGTAGGACGAAGTCAGGCGCAGGACACAGAGCTAATCGAAAACGTACTTTACTCGTAGGTAACGTAAATAACATAACCTCCACGCAGGGAGGAAACAAACCCGCTCACCAGACGACAACCAAACAAGAACAAACATGCACAAAATACAGTGGGAGCCAGACGGTTAAATAGGGAAGTAATCAATACATAATGGGAACCAGGTGTGAACAATAAAGACAAGACAAGTAGAACACAGAAACATAGATCGGTAGCAGCTAGTACTCCGGCGACGACGAACGCCGAAGCCTGCCCGAGCAAGGAGGAGGAGCAGCCTCGGCTGAATCCGTGACAGTACCCCCCCTTGACGCGCGGTCCAGCCATGCGCCGACACCGGCCTCGGGGACGGCCAGGAGGATGCGGCGCAGGGCGAGTCGGATGACGACGGTGGAAATCCCTCAACATGGAGGGATCGAGGATGTCCCTCCTAGGGACCCAGCACCGTTCCTCTGGACCGTACCCCTCCCACTCCACGAGATACTGCAGCCCCCCCACCCGACACCTCGAATCCAGGATGGAACGGACCGAGTACGCCGGTGCCCCCTCGATGTCCAGTGGAGGTGGAGGAACCTCCCGTACCTCAGACTCCTTGAGTGGACCAGCTACCACCGGCCTGAGGAGAGACACATGGAACGAGGGGTTAATACGATACTCAGGAGGAAGCTGTAACCTATAACAAACCACGTTCAATCTCCTCAGGACTTTAAATGGCCCCACAAACTGCCGACCCAGCTTCCGGCAGGGCAGGTGAAGGGGCAGGTTTCGGGTCAAGAGCCAGACACCGGGGCCTCACTGCGGAGGCGGTCGGCGCTCGCCTTTTGTCGCCTGATGGCCCGTTGCAAGCGTACATGGGCAGCATTCCAGGTCTCCTCCGGGCGCCAAAACCATTCATCCACCGCAGGTGCCTCGATCTGGCTCTGATACCATGGTGCCAGGACCGGCTGATAACCTAATACACACTGAAACGGAGACAGGTTAGTGGAGGAGTGGCGGAGGGAGTTTTGGGCCATCTCTGCCCAGGGGATGAAAACCGACCACCCAGACGTTCCATGAACGCCCTCCAGACCCTTGAGGTGAACTGGGGACCCCGATCAGATACAATATCCTCAGGTACCCCGTAGTGCCGGAAGACGTGTGTAAATAGGGCCTCCGCAGTCTGTAGGGCCGTAGGGAGACCGGGCATAGGAATGAGACGGCAGGACATAGAAAACCGATCCACAACGACCAGGATCGTGGTGTTTCCTTGTGACGGTGGAAGGTCCGTATCGAAATCCACCGATAGGATTGTGGAACGGGGAGGGGTTGTAATTTCCCTCTGGGCAGGTGTCTAGCTGCCTTACACTGAGCGCACACCGAGCAGGAGGAAACATAAACCCTCACGTCCTTGGCTAAAGTGGGCCACCAGTATTTCCCACTAAGACAGTGCACTGTCTGACCGATGCCAGGATGACCAGAGGAGGGTGACGTGTGAGCCCAATAGATCAATCGATCGCGGACCTCTAACGGCACGTACATACGACCCTCTGGACACTGGGGGGGGGGAGTGGGCTCTGTACGTAACGCCCGCTCGATGTCCGCATCAAGCTCCCACACCACCGGTGCCACCAGACATGACGCCGGAAGTATGGGAGTGGGCTCAATGGACCTCTCCTCTGTGTCATACAGTCGGGACAGGGCGTCTGCCTTTGCGTTCTGGGAACCTGGTCTGTAAGAAAGTGTGAACACAAAACGAGTGAAAAACATGGCCCACCTTGCCTGGCGAGGGTTCAATCTCCTCGCCGCCCGGATGTACGCCAGATTGCGGTGGTCAGTCAAAATGAGAAAAGGGTGTTTAGCCCCCTCAAGCCAATGCCTCCACACTTTCAGAGCTTTAACCACAGCTAACAGCTCCCGGTCCCCCACATCATAGTTGCGCTCCGCCGGGCTGAGCTTCTTCGAAAAGAAAGCACAGGGGCAGAGTTTTGGTGGCGTACCCGAGCGCTGACACAGTAGAGCTCCTATCCCAGCCTCGGACGCGTCCATCTCTACTGTGAATGCTAAGGAGGGATCCGGATGAGCCAGCACCGGAGCCGAGGTAAACAGTTCCTTCAGGTGACCAAACGCCCTGTCCGCCTCAGCTGACCACTGCAGGCGCACCGGTCCCCCTTCAGCAAGGAGGTAATGGGAGCCGCTACCTGACCAAAGCCCCAGATAAACCTCCGGTAGGAGTTGGAAAACCCTAAAAATCGCTGCACCTCCTTAACCGTGGTTGGAGTCGGCCAATTACGCACGGCCGAAATGCGGTCAATCTCCATCTCCACCCCTGATGCAGACAGGCGGTGACCTAGGAAGGAGACAGACTTTTGAAAGAACAGACATTTCTCCGCCTTGACGTACAGGTCATGTTCCAATAGTCGACCAAGCACCTTGCGCACCAGGGACACATACTCGGCTCGTGTAGCGGAGTATATGAGAATATCATCTATATACACCACTACACCCTGTCCATGCAGGTCCCTGAAAATCTAATCTACAAAGGATTGGAAGACTGATGGAGCGTTCATCAACCCGTACGGCATGACGAGGTACTCATAGTGCCCAGATGTGGTACTAAATGCCGTCTTCCACTCATCTCCCTCCCGGATATGCACCAGGTTGTACGCGCTCCTGAGATCCAATTTTGCGAAGAAGCGTGCCCCGTGCAATGACTCCGTCATACTAGCAATGAGCGGTAGTGGATAACTGTACTTGACAGTGATCTGATTGAGACCCCGGTAGTCAATGCACGGGCGTAAACCTCCATCCTTCTTCTTCACAAAAAAGAAACTTGAGGAGACAGGTGAAGTGGATGGCCGAATGTATCCCTGCCCCAGAGATTCTGAGACATATGTCTCCATAGCCGCTGTCTCTTCCTGTGACAGGGGATACACATGACTCCGGGGAAGTGCAGCACCTACCTGGAGATTTATCGCATATTCCCCTGTCGATGGGGTGGTAATTGAGTCGCCTTCTTTTTACAGAAGACGAGAGACAAATCGGCATATTCGGGGGGAATGTGCATGGTGGAGACATGGTTTGGACTTTCCACCGTAGTTGCACCTATGGAAACACCTACACACCTCCCCAAGCACTGACTTGACCATCCCTTGAGAGCCCTCTGTTGCCATGAAATCGTGGGGTCATGAGAAGTTAACCAGGGAAGCCCCAACACCACTGGAACGCAGGAGAATCAATCAGATAGAGACTAATTTTCTCCTCATGACCCTCCTGCCTCTTCATCCAGAGTGGAGCTGTGACAGCCCTAATCAGGCCTGACCCTAAAGGGCGACTATCTAAGGCATGTACAGGGAAGGGCACATCAACAGGAACAATAGGAATCAGCAACTATGGGAAAACTGACGATCAATAAAGTTCCCAGCTGCGCCTGAATCTACGAGCGCCTTATGCTGGGAATGAGGGGAAAACTCTAGAAATACAATATCAACACACATATGCGCAACAGGGAGCTCTGGGTGAGTCGGGGGCCTACTCACCTGAGACGGTCCACCAGTGCTCTGGCTACTGCCTCGACTCCTTAAAGACCCTCCCCAGCACCGACCAGCAGTGTGTCCTCCGCGGCCACAGTTGGTGCAGGAGATGGCCCTTCTTCCGGTCTCCCTAAGCGCAGCACCTTCGAGCTCCATAGGGGGTAGGGTCGGAGGTGCTGGGGGATGGAATGGACGGCCCCTGATCCGGACGTCTGCGGGTTGCCAACAGGTTATCCAGCCTTATCGACATGTCCACCAGTTGGTCCAGGTTAAGGTTGGTGTCCCTGCAGGCCAGTTCCCGACGAACGTCCTCCCGTAGGCTGCATCGGTAGTGGTCGATCAGGGCCTTCTCATTCCATCCTCCGCTGGCAGCCAGAGTCCTGAAGTCCAGTGCAAAGTCCTGTGCGCTCCTCTTCCCCTGTCTGAGGTGGAATAGACGTTCCCCCGCTCTCCCCTCCGGTGGATGATTGAATACCGCCCGAAAGCGGCGGGTGAAATCTTCATAGCGTACTGACGCTGCGTCTATTCCTCCCCAGTCTGCGTTGGCCCACTCGAGCGCTCTTCCCGACAGACAGGAGATGAGGGCGGACACGCTCTCGTATCCCGAGGGAGCCAGGTGGATGGTAGCCAGGTAGAGCTCAACCTGGAGCAGAAAACCCTGGCACCCGGCAGCTGTACCATCGTATGCCCTCGGGAGCGAGAGCCGAATCCCACTGGACCCAGGTGACGAAGGGGTGGACAGCGGTGTGGGTGGTTGTGTAGTTGGAGGAGGTGTAGGATAACCACCTCTCTCCCATCGCTTCATAGTGTTCAACACGCGCTCTATTGCGGTGCCGAGAGTCTGGATCATGGTCGCCTGCTGTTGGACACGTTCCTCCATTGATCCGGACGAAATGAATGTACCTGCTGACTCCATTTACGGTGCGTGTTTCTGTCAGGGTGTCAATGTGATGCGGTAGGACGAAGTCAGGCGCAGGACACAGAGCTAATCGAAAACGTACTTTACTAATAGGTAACGTAAATAACATAACCTCCACGCAGGGAGGAAACAAACCCGCTCACCAGACGACAACCAAACAAGAACAAACACGCACAAAATACAGTGGGAGCCAGAGGGTTAAATAGGGAAGTAATCAATACATAATGGGAACCAGGTGTGAACAATAAAGACAAGACAAGTAGAACACAGAAACACAGATCGGTAGCAGCTAGTACTCAAGGCGACGACGTACGCCGAAGCCTGCCCGAGCAAGGAGGAGGAGCAGCCTCGGCTGAATCCGTGACAATATCCTTCACTACATTTCTAAAGACAATAATGTACGTTTTACTCCATACATTTTTCCTGACACCCAAAAGTACTCGGTACATTTTGAATGCTTAGCAGGAGAGGAAAAGGGTCCAATTCAGGCACTTATCAATAGAACATCCCTGGTCATCCTTATTGCCTCTGATCCGGCGGACTCACTAAACACACATGCTTCATTTGTAAATTATGTTTGAGCGTTGGAGTGTGCCCCTGGCTTTCCGTAAATAACAAAAACAAGAAAGTGGCGCCATCTGGTTTGCTTATTATAAGGAATTTGAAATGATTTGTACTTTTACATTTACTTTTGATACTTAAGTATAATTAAAACCAAATACTTTTAGACATTAACTCAAGTAGTATTTTACTGGGTGACTGACTTTTACTTGAGTCATTTTTTATTAAGTATCTTTACTTTTACTCAAGTATGAAAATTGGGTACTTTTTCCACCACTGGTGCAAACTCTGAATCTCTCTTACCATCAGGTGGTGTGAACTCCATCTGAATCTCTCTTACCGTCAGGTGGTGCAAACTCCATCTGAATCTCTCTTACCGTCAGGTGGTGCAAACTCCATCTGAATCTCTCTTACCGTCAGGTGGTGCAAACTCCATCTGAATCTCTCTTACCGTCAGGTGGTGCAAACTCCATCTGAATCTCTCTTACCGTCATGTGGTGCAAACTCCAACTGAATCTCTCTTACCGTCATGTGGTGCAAACTCCATCTGAATCTCTCTTACCGTCAGGTGGTGCAAACTCCATCTGAATCTCTCTTACCGTCAGGTGGTGCAAACTCCATCTGAATCTCTCTTACCGTCATGTGGTGCAAACTCCATCTGAATCTCTCTTACCGTCATGTGGTGCAAACTCCATCTGAATCTCTCTTACCGTCAGGTGGTGCAAACTCCATCTGAATCTCTCTTACCGTCAGGTGGTATAAACTCCATCTGAATCTCTCTTACCGTCAGGTGGTGCAAACTCCATCTGAATCTCTCTTACCGTCAGGTGGTGCAAACTCCATCTGAATCTCTCTTACCGTCAGGTGGTGCAAACTCCATCTGAATCTCTCTTACCGTCAGGTGGTGCAAACTCCATCTGAATCTCTCTTACCATCAGGTGGTGTAAACTCCATCTGAATCTCTCTTACCGTCAGGTGGTGTAAACTCCATCTGAATCTCTCTTACCGTCAGGTGGTGCAAACTCCATCTGAATCTCTCTTACCGTCAGGTGGTGCAAACTCCATCTGAATCTCTCTTACCGTCAGGTGGTGCAAACTCCATCTGAATCTCTCTTACCGTCAGGTGGTGCAAACTCCATCTGAATCTCTCTTACCGTCAGGTGGTGCAAACTCCATCTGAATCTCTCTTACCGTCAGGTGGTGCAAACTCCATCTGAATCTCTCTTACCGTCATGTGGTGCAAACTCCATCTGAATCTCTCTTACCGTCATGTGGTGCAAACTCCATCTGAATCTCTCTTACCGTCAGGTGGTGCAAACTCCATCTGAATCTCTCTTACCGTCAGGTTGTGCAAACTCCATCTGAATCTCTCTTACCGTCATGTGGTGCAAACTCCATCTGAATCTCTCTTACCGTCATGTGGTGCAAACTCCATCTGAATCTCTCTTACCGTCAGGTGGTGCAAACTCCATCTGAATCTCTCTTACCGTCAGGTGGTATAAACTCCATCTGAATCTCTCTTACCGTCAGGTGGTGCAAACTCCATCTGAATCTCTCTTACCGTCAGGTGGTATAAACTCCATCTGAATCTCTCTTACCGTCAGGTGGTGCAAACTCCATCTGAATCTCTCTTACCGTCAGGTGGTGCAAACTCCATCTGAATCTCTCTTACCGTCAGGTGGTGCAAACTCCATCTGAATCTCTCTTACCGTCAGGTGGTGCAAACTCCATCTGAATCTCTCTTACCATCAGGTGGTGTAAACTCCATCTGAATCTCTCTTACCGTCAGGTGGTGTAAACTCCATCTGAATCTCTCTTACCGTCAGGTGGTGCAAACTCCATCTGAAAGCCCACTCTGCTGAGCAGGTCACAGAATTGCGCAGGCAAGCGCTGGTACATTCGCTGAGAAGAGCTAGACACCTGCAACTGCCTCTTCATGAGGTCAAAGACCTGCTTCAGAGCTTTGTTCTCCACCTTCTCAACCTGTAACGCATCAGCCATGGACATATTTGATGAATTATCAGGCAGTAAATATCACAGATTGCACCTTTAATGTTATTTGTTGTTTCTTGTGACACTCACCCTGACAATTTGAAGCCCGGGAAAATGTTGTTGTCTTTCTTTATAGTCAGAACTGTTGTCATCCACAGGCTTCCTTGGGGAACTGGTGGGAGATTGCGTGCCCATGAAACTCAACTCTTCTTTTGCAAAATCCTCTTGGACTTTGCAGCACAGGGCTTCCACCTCTAACACAGCAGCTTTTAACCATCTAGAAGCCCCCTTGATGGTCATTCCAAAGCGGCCATCTTTAAAGTTCTCCTCGATGGAAACTTCCCTCTTGGTCTGAAGAGAAAGAAGCTCTTCAAACTCCCTCTGGCCAAAGTGCTGGATGAAATTGTTGTGAATGGTGATTATGTTCTTCGAGGCAGGGTTCAAAACATCAAAATACCAGCGTCTGGCCTCCCTCAATGTCTCATGATAGGCACTGCAGAGCTTGATAAACGGTTGAATACTTTTCCTTGCATCTCTGGAGTCGGAATGGACCGTTGCATGCTTAAATCCTTAAAGATGAGACATAGAAGAATAATTGAATTCAAAATACTGTAAGAAACACTAAGAAACACTGTAAGAAATACTGTAAGAAATACTGTAAGAAATACTGTAAGAAATACTGTAAGAAATACTTTAAGAAATACTAATAATCCCGATCATGGTACTCTTGTTTTAACAACTCTCAGTGTTTTAACAATGACGTCTGCACAGAGAGGCAAGGGAAAGTTGAACAGGCCAGAACTGATGGCCACAGACTGCAGCTTCTCTTGATTTACCATCTTTAGAATGCTCATTGCAGTCTTTGTGAGTTCTGGCACAGCATCATCAATATGATATTGCATTGGTTTGTATGGAAAGCATGGACCCACAGCATGAATTATCTTCTTGCACGGTAAGCGTCCAGGTTCGGCAACGATGGCATCTCCCGTTGACAACTTTCCGTAAAAGCTTTGTGTACTGGTCACTCTCTCGCTGGATATCTGGGCCACCGGCATCACACAGCGCCCTGGCGAGACCTCCCGCATGGTGGAGATTCACATTGGCAGAATTGACCACAGCATCTGCTTTATGAGTGGTAAAGTCATATTTCCATACTGATACTTTGAGGCCCTTTGACAGCTGGGCAGAAAACCTTTCCTCACCTGGCATCTTGAACTTCCTTGCACCTGCACCGGCATCAACACCATGGAGCACAGCAGTACATCCGAACTTGCTTTGCAGGACATATGTCAGAGCTGGCCCGCATTGGTCCAGGATGCTCACCATCTCCTCCTCCAGAGGAATAGTCTCCGACCTGGCCATTGCTCACACAGAAAAGGGAATATTGATCTGAGGAATGAGGAGAACATTTCAGATCGATTAAAGATGGACGCTGCGCCACTGTGGTTGTTTTTGTTATTGTTTTGATGACCAAGCGGAGGTGAGGAGGTGAGGAGGTGAGGAGTGTGAGGAGGTGAGGAGGTGAGGAGCGTGAGGAGGTGAGGAGGTGAGGAGGTGAGGAGCGTGAGGAGGTGAGGAGGTGAGGAGGTGAGGAGCGTGAGGAGGTGAGGAGGTGAGAAGGTGAGGAGCGTGAGGAGGTGAGGAGGTGAGGAGGTGAGGAGCATGAGGAGGTGAGGAGGTGAGGAGGTGAGGAGCGTGAGGAGGTGAGGAGGTGAGGAGCGTGAGGAGGTGAGGAGGTGAGGAGTGTGAGGAGGTGAGGAGGTGAGGAGGTGAGGAGCGTGAGGAGGTGAGGAGGTGAGGAGGTGAGGAGCGTGAGGAGGTGAGGAGCGTGAGGAGGTGAGGAGGTGAGGAGCGTCGTGCAACGTGGTGAAAGAAAAACATGTCCCATGATGCAATGATGTCTGAGGGGGGGGAAACACAGCGTTGGTTGTTTGAAGTAACTTTCTTTGTAGTTGTTATACCACAAACGGACGTGGCAGTTTCACCATTAAAGTATTCTAATAAAATAAAATAAAATGTTATTTGTCACATGCGCCGAATACAACAGGTGTAGACCTTACAGTGAAATGCTTACTTACAAGCCCTTAACCAACAATGCAGTTTTAAGAAAAATAAGTGTTAAGTAAAAAATAGATAAGTACAACTTTTTTTTACTAAAATAACAAAGTTTATAATTAAAGAGCAGCAGTAAAATAACACTAGGGGGGCTATATACAGGGGGTACCGGTACAGAGTCAATGTGCGAGGGCACCAGTTAGTCGAGGTAATTGAGGTAATATATACAATACCAGTCAAAGCTTTGGACACACCAACTCATTCCAGGTTTATTTATTTTATTTTTTTAACTATTTTTTACATTGTAGAATAATAGTGAAGACATCAAAACTATGAAATAACACATATGGAATCATGAAGTAACCAAAAAAGTGTTAAACAAATCAAAATATATTTTCTATTTGAGATTCTTCAAATAGCCGGCCCTTTGCCTTGATGACAGCTTTGCACACTCTTGGCATTCTCTCAACCAGCTTCACCTGGAATGCTTTTCCAACAGTCTTGAAGGAGTTCCCACAAATGCTGAGCACTTGTTGGCTGCTTTTCCTTCACTCTGCCATTCGACTCATCCCAAACCATCTCAATTGGGTTGAGGTCGGGGGATTGTGGAGGCCAGGTAATCTGATGCAGCACTCCATCACTCTCCTTCTTGGTCAAATAGCCCTTACACAGCCTGGAGGTGTTTTGGGTCATTGTCCTGTTGAAAAACAAATGATAGTCCCACTAAGCCCAAACCAGATGGGATGGCGTATCGCTGCAGAAATGCTGTGGTAGCCATGCTGGTTAAGTGTGCCTTGTATTCTAAATAAATCACAGACAGTGTCACCAGCAAAGCACCCCCACACCATAACACCTCCTCCTCCATGCTTTACGGTGGGAAATACACATGTGGAGATCATCCGTTGACCCACACCGTGTCTCACAAAGCCATGGCAGTTGGAACCAAAAATCTCAAATTTGGACTCCAGACCAAAGGACAAATTTCCACCGGTCTAATGTCCATTGCTCGTGTTTCTTGGCCCAAGCAAGTCTCTTCTTCTTATTGGTGTCCTTTAGTAGTGGTTTCTTTGCAGCAATTCGACCATGAAGGCCTGATTCACGCAGTCTCCTCTGAACAGTTGATGTTGAGATGTGTCTGTTACTTGAATTCTGTGAAGCATTTATTTGGGCTGCAATTTCTGAGGCTGGTAACTCTAATGAACTTATCCTCTGCAGCAGAGGTAACTCTGGGTCTTCCATTCCTGTGGCGGTCCTCATGAGAGCCAGTTTCATCATAGCGCTTGATGGTTTTTGCGACTGCACTTGAAGAAACTTTCAAAGTTCTTGAAATGTTCCTTATTGACTGACCTTCATGTCTTAAAGTAATGATGGACTGTTGTTTCTCTTTGCTTATTTGAGCTGTTCTTGCCATAATATGGACTTGGTCTTTTACCAAATAGGGCTATCTTCTGTATACCCCCCTAACTTGTCACAACACAACGGATTGGCTCAAACGCATTAAGAAGGAAAGAAATTCCACAAATTAACTTTGAACAAGGCACACCTGTTAATTGAAATGCATTCCAGGTGACTACCTCATGAAGTTGGTTGAGAGAATGCCAAGAGTGTGCAAAGCTGTCATCAAGGCAAAGGGTGGTGTCACGAGTGTCAGTGTAATGTGGTGGGTCGAAGTCAGGCGCAGGACACAGAACTCGAAGAAACGTACTTTACTGGGAAATGAGTAAAGAATACAATACAGAAATATCTCCACACAGGGAGGAACTAACCCGCTCACCAACGACACACGAAAACGAAAAACAACCACGCACAAAACACATTGGGAGCCTCTGGGTTAAATAGGGAAGGAGTAATCAGATAATGGGCAACAAGTGTGTGACAATCAGACAACAGGTGCAACATAGAAACAGAGAACATAGATCAGCAGCAGCTAGTATTCCGGTGACGACGAACGCCGAAGCGTGCCCGAGCAAGGAGGAGGGGGAGCCTCGGCTGAATCCGTGACAGGTGGCTATTTGAAGAATCTCAAATAGAAAATATATTTTGATTTGTTTAACACTTTTTTGGCTACTACATGATACCATATGTGTTATTTCATAGTTTTGATGTCTTCACTATTATTCTACAATGTAAAAAATTGTAAAAATAAAGAAAAACCCTTGAATGTGTAGGTGTGTCCAAACCTTTGACTGGTAGTGTATATGTAGGTAGAGTTAAAGTGACTATGCATAGATAATGAACAGAGAGTAGCAGCAGAGTAAAAGAGGGGGTGGGGGGGTGGGGGGGGATAATGCAAATAGTCCGGGTAGCCATTTGATTAGCTGTTCAGGAGTCTTATGGCTTGGGGGTAGAAGCTGTTAAGAAGCCTTTTGGACCTAGACTTGGCGCTCCGGTACTGCTTGCCGTGCGGTAGCAGAGAGAACAGTCTATGACTAGGGTTGCTGGAGTCTTTGACAATTTTGAGGGCCTTCCTCTGACACCGCCTGGTATAGAGGTCCTGGATGGCAGGAAGCTTGGCCCCAGTGATGTACTGGGCCGTACGCACTACCTCTGTAGTGCCTTGCGGTCGGAGGCCAAGCAGTTGCCATACCAGGCGGTGATGCAACCAGTCAGGATGCTCTAGATGGTGCAGCTGTAGAACCTTTTGAGGATCTGAGGACTAGCTTTATGGCATACATTATACAAATCAAATGAGCTTCTTATCAACATAATGCAGCCTTTCATATAGCCTATTGAGGTAGTTTGCTAGTAACTGCCATCTTATCAACAAAATACAGCCTTTCAAATAGCCTATTGAGGTAGTTTTCTAGTAACTGCCTTCTTTTCATGTCACGACTCCCTCCGCATTGCTGCGGACTGCTGTATTGGCCGAATAAACCAGATTCTTTGATTCATACCTCCTGCGCCTGGCTCCGTCCTACTCACCTTGTTATAGAATAACACACCTCAAACAGCATGGAGTCATTAAGCAGGTCCGGGAGCATTCCACCATTTTAGGCAGCTTGGGCGAAGCGATGGATCGGGTTCTCCAGGCCGTCCAGCACCTGGAGAAGAGAGGATCCGACCCTGCGGAACCAGCTGAGCGACCGGATCCAGCCACCCACACACCAGCAACCAGAGGTATTCACCTGTCTCTACCGAGGGAATGCGACGGGACAGCTGCCCGCTGCCAGGGTTTCCTCCTGCAGTTGGACCTCTACTTCAATACCATCAGCCCTGCTCCATCGGATCAGGAGAAGGTGTCCGCATTTCCGATGCAGCCTGCGTGAGGATGTGCGAAGGGAGCTAGCCTGCCGGGATACCACTCTGACCTTCGACCAATTGGTAGACATGGCCATCCGGTTGGACAACCTGCTGGCTTCGAGAGGACGTCCTGGAAGGGGCCTGCCCGTTTCACCCCCCCTCACCCCGGCTCACGTTCCGATGGAGCTGGGTGGTGCAGCATTCCGGGAGAATGGAGGACGATAGATCCAGTGTCACTCTTGTGGCAGAAGAGGACATTCTGCTGCACGATGTCGTCAGAGTTCTTCTGGTTCTGGAGGCGGCAGGCAGGGCACTCTCGCGTCACCCCAGGTAGCACAAACCCACACGCATTCAGAGCCCTGTGCTGCGCATTTAACCATCCACGTCAACCTGATTACACGGTAGTTCCCCAGTGTAAGGCGCTGGTAGATTCATGCGCAGCTGGGAACTTTATGGACAGGTCTTTAGCTCTTAGTCTACGTATTACATTGGTTCCATTGCCCGTCAAAGCACTTCACAATCGACCATTAGGGTCAGGTTTTGTGAGGGAGGTTACAGCACCAGTCACTATAATTACGCAGGAGACCCATAATAGGCAAATTATTGAGTCCCTTGATTTCCCTGTTGTGTTGGGCCTTCCCTGGCTAGCACCACACGACCCCACCTTTTCATGGCCACAGAGGGCTCTCACGGGGTGGTCGCGAGAGTGTCAGGGTAGGTGTCTAGCTGTTTCCGTTGGTGTGACCACGGTGGAAAGTCCAGACAATGCCTCCACCGTGCACATTCCCCCCGAATACCTCGATTTGGCGCATGCCTTTTCCAAAATGCAGGCGACCAAATTACCACCCTATCGCTCGGGAGTCATGTATATCCCCTGTCGCAGGCTGAAACAGAGGCTATGGAATCATACGTCTCCGAGTCCCTAAGTCAGGGGTTCATACGTCCCTCCACTTCATCTGCCTCCTCAAGTTTCTTTTTCGTGAAGAAGAAAGACGGGGGGTCTGCACCCTTGCATTGATTACCGTGCACTTAATAACATTTCAATTCGCTATAGTTATCCTCTACCCCTAATTTCCTCTGTGATCGAATCAATGCATGGGGTGCGCTTCTTCACGAAATTAGATCTCAGGAGTGCGCACAACCTGGTGCGTGTCCGGGAAGGAGACGAATGGAAGACAGCATTTAGCACCACCACGGGGCATTATGAAAACCTGGTGATGCCGTACGGGTTGATGAATGCTCCATCAGTCTTCCAGTCCTTTGTGAACGAGGTGTTTCGGGACATGCTTGGTCGCGGTGTGGTGGTCTACATCGATGACATCCTGGTGTATTACGTTACGTGCGCCGAGCATGTGTCCCTGGTTCGCAGAGTGCTTGGGTGACTGTTGGAGCATGACTGTTGGAGCATGAACTGTATGCCAAGGCAGAAAAATGTCTGTTCTTCCAACAATCCGTCTCCTTCCTCGGATACCACATCACCACCTCTGGTGTGGAGGTGGAGGGAGACCGCATTTCAGCCGTACGTAATTGGCCGACTCCGACCACGGTAAAGGAGGTGCAGCGCTTCATTGGCTTTGCCAATTACTATCGAAGGTTTATCCGGGGCTTTGGCAAGGTTGCAGCTCCCATCACCTCTCTGTTGAAGGTTGGGCCGTCCCTGCTCTGCTGGTCTGCTGAGGCTGACAGGGCTTTCAGTACCCTGAGGGCTCTGTTCACCTCAGCCCCGCTGTCCTATCCCAACCCTCGGGCACGCCACCCAAGCTACGCCCCTATTCCTTCTTCTGTAAGAAGCTCAGCCCGGCGGAGCAGAACTATGACGTTGGTGATCGGGAGCTGTTGGCTGTTGTCAGAGCACTGACAGCGTGGAGGCACTGGCTCGAGAGGGCTAAACACCCTTTCCTCATCTGCACTGACCACCGTAACCTGGAGTACATCTGGGCAGCGAGGAGGCTGAACCCTCGCCAGACCAGGTGGGTTTGATTTCATGCTGTTCTATATACCAGGCACTAAGAACGTGAAGGCAGATGCACTGTCACGGCTGTATGACACAGAGGCCCATTGATAACACCCCCATACTCCCGGCCTCCTGTATTGTGGCACCGGTGGTGTGGGCAGTGGACGCGGACATAGAGCAGGCATTACGCACAGAGCCATCTCCACCTCAGCGCCCAGCTGGGCTTCGGTACGTGCCGTCTAGTGTCCGTGATCATCTTATCTGTTGGGCACACAAGTCCCCCTCCTCTGGTCACCCAGTAATCGGCCGTACAGTGCGCTGCCTTACCGGGAAGTACTGGTGGGCTACCTTGGCTAAGGACATGAGGGTGTATGTCTCCTCCTGCTCTGTGTGCGCCCAGAGTAAGGCACCTAGGCACCTTCCAGCGGGTAAGTTACATCCCTTACCAGTTCCACAAAGGCCATGGTCCCACTTATCGATCGATTCTCTAACTGAACTAACCCCTCTCTCAGGGTAACGCCACCATCCTGGTCGTTGTGGACCGCTTTTCTAAAGCCTGCCGCCTCCTTCCTCTGCCCGGTCTCCCCACGGCTCTGCAAACTGCGGAAGCCCTTTTTACTCACGTCTTCTGGCACTACGGGGTGCCAGAGGACATAGTGTCTGACCGGGGTCCCCAGTTTACGTCTAGGGTCTGGAAGGCGTTCATGGAACGTCTGGGGGTCTTGGTTCAGCCTGACCTCTGGGTTTCACCCCGAATCTAATGGGCAGTTGGAACGGGTGAATCAGGATGTGGTTAGGTTTCTGTGATCCTACTGCCAAGACCGTCCGGGGGAGTGGTCGGTGTTCTTGCCATGGGCCAGAACTCTCTCCGCCACTCCTCCACTAACATGTCACCATTTCAATGTGTTTTAGGGTATCAGCCGGTCCTGACAGACTAGATCTAACTTGTTAAGTAAGGACAGACTAGATCTAACTTGTTTAGTAAAGACAGACTAGATCTAACTTGTTTAGTAAGGACAGACTAGATCTAACTTGTTTAGTAAGGACAGACTAGATCTAACTTGTTTAGTAAGGACAGACTAGATCTAACTTGTTTAGTAAGGACAGACTAGATCTAACTTGTTTAGTAAGGACAGACTAGATCTAACTTGTTTAGTAAAGACAGACTAGATCTAACTTGTTTAGTAAGGACAGACTAGATCTAACTTGTTTAGTAAGGACAGACTAGATCTAACTTGTTTAGTAAAGACAGACTAGATCTAACTTGTTTAGTAAGGACAGACTAGATCTAACTTGTTTAGTAAGGACAGACTAGATCTAACTTGTTTAGTAAGGACAGACTAGATCTAACTTGTTTAGTAAGGACAGACTAGATCTAACAGACAAGATGACAAAAAAGCACATCATAAAATGTGTTTACAGTACCTGGTGTCTTAAAATAAATGTAATCTCTTTTTTCTGGTGCTCGATGTCCGTCTAGATCTGTACGAGGCCGTGTGAAAGGTTGATTGGATGTATGTGTGTGTGTGTGTGTGTGTGTGTGTGTGTGTGTGTGTGTGTGTGTGTGTGTGTGTGTGTGTGTGTGTGTGTGTGTGTGTGTGTGTGTGTGTGTGTGTCATCATATACTCTGGGGGCAGGACTAACCATGAAGATCCCAGAGTATTCAGGAAATGAAACTGAAAGTAATCCAGTCCTGGGCTGAGCTGGGCTGGGCTGTGTTTCTGCCTCTTCGATTCATAAAGAGCAGAACATGATCTAGGATCAGTTTTAATCCTTATAATCATAATGAATAAGATTACATGGACAGGGGGACCTGATCCTAGACCAGCCAAGGGCTCCGGTGAGCTATGGTTTCTCCTCCTTGGGGGACTGCTTACATTAAAACTAGCACTGTAGAACTGACTACATTAGTGTCAGTGAATCATCTCAGGGAGTGGCCAGCAACATCCCACTGACTGGCGCAGGTCCACGGAACAGAGGTTGAGAAACACCGTACTAAATCTCTTGCAACGCTTTAATGGTAGAAAAGTTGTGTGTGAAAAAGATGTTGAGTGACTCCATCCACACTGTGTTGCCATGGACACAGAACCCTTAAAACATGTCAGCTGTTCTTAACTAATAATACTGACAATCTCAGATGGGCAGTAGGCCTATTTCTGTTACATGTATTTCAAATATATTACTGCTGAGTATTTAGTAATTTGTATTACACTGGGCTGAACTAGTAACACGATATTTTAGAGAGCTGTAATTTGTATTACACTGGGCTGAACTACACTCCAATGTATTTAGTAAAAATATACTTTAGAGAGCTGTAATTTGTATTACACTGGGCTGAACTACATTCCAATGTATTTAGGAACAAGATACTTTAGAGAGCTGTAATTTGTATTATACTGGGCTGAACTACACTCCAATGTATTTATTGCAGTTCATTTTGGTATGTTAATTTTCACTAATACATTTTGGTCATTTAGCAGACACTCTTATCCAGAGTGACTTCAGTACACTAAACTAAGGTAGATAAACAACAACAGACTGTATCAGTCATAGCAAGTAAAACGTTTCTGTAACCGTTACTGAGAATGTTGTTGCTGTTGGGGCCGGCTACTTGCAAATGTATTTCTGTATTTTAAGATTTGTTAATTGAATAATACATCTAATTGACAGATGTTGTGGAAAATTCATCCTTATACTTATTAAAAAACCAAAGTACTTTCAGAGTTTTTGTAGAATCAAGATAGACTTTATTACACAAGCAACAGAGCCGAGGTGGTCTGCAGAGCATCTAATTTTCCACCTCTCAGCACTCAGCTTATATAGTCATTTTACATACATTTTAGCTTAATTCCTCCCTCTTTGGTTCCTCCACCACTGTCTCCAGTTTTTCACCTCTTGACCGCTCCGCCCACTTCTTTATTTGATTACAGTGCCGATATCTGACTTCTCTCCCCTCTATATTCAGTGTCTGGAAACAATAGTGGTGGGACCAAGCCCTGTCATGCAAAAATAACAGCCCTGTCACGTAAAAATAACAGTGCCCTTTCCTGGCTCCGTTCCGACCCCCTAATTGATTCCCAAACCTATCAATCGATACTTAACATGGCTTAAAACATGGCAGGTCCATAATCAATTTCTCAATCATATTCAAGCTCCCCCCTCTGTCCCATTCAATCCCAATGCCAGTCATGCTGTGATTAACCATGTTTAGTTTGAACTCTGTTCAACCCTGGCTCCGTTCCAGGTATTTGCCTAAGGATAGAGGCAACGGGCAACAGTCTGGTTTCAGTCACTGATAAGGTAGGACAGCCGTGGATTAGGGAGGAGCGAGGAATTTGACCCGAAGACAGGTCAGATAACAAGAGAACAAACAGCTCTATTTCACACACATGTAACCCAGTGAGAGGAACCAATTAAGTTCTTGCCTAGCAACAGAGATGTACCCATGTTTAACCCTGGCTCTGTGTTTCATGTTGTGATTAACTATGTTTATCTTATAGTCTACTGAGTGTGAAGAGATGTAACTATAGTCTACTGAAAAATCATCATCACAGACTGCACTGGATGGAATTAAATAATTAAATATTGATGAAATATTGAGTATATTGAATATGTACTGTACTGACACAATAAAAAGCAGTTAAAAAGAAAAGAAAAGAGAGAATACTTGTAAATAATGTTTTTTAGTGTTTCAGTTAAAAAGAAAAGAGAGAATACAGTGGGGGGGGGGGGGAAGTATTTAGTCAGCCACCAATTGTGCAAGTTCTCCCACTTAAAAAGATGAGAGAGGCCTGTAATTTTCATCATAGGTACACGTCAACTATGACAGACAAAAAAATCCAGAAAATCACATTGTAGGATTTTTTATGAATTTATTTGCAAATTATGGTGGAAAATAAGTATTTGGTCACCTACAAACAAGCAAGATTTCTGGCTCTCACAGACGTGTAACTTCTTCTTTAAGATGAAAATTACAGGCCTCGCTCATCTTTTTAAGTGGGAGAACTTGCACAATTGGTGGCTGACTAAATACTTTTTTCCCCCACTGTATGTATGTATGTATGTATGTATGTATGTATGTATGTATGTATATATATATATATATATATTTGTATATATGTATGTATATGTGTATGTATATATATATATGCATATATATATATGCGAGAAGAAAAAACATATGGGGGATTGGAAGTGATGCAGACAATTACACTGATGGAAGTTACAATCTATCTGCAATATTAAAGCTGATCTACCCAAAAAAAAAAAAAAAAAAGAGAATACTTGCAAATAATATGTTTTTTTGTATTTCATTTATCGTCTTTTAATCTAAATTCTAAACTTTATATGACCTTTGTATTCAAGCTTATACAGTACATTCCACTGGGCAAAAACTGGTTGAATCAACATTGTTTCCATGTCATAAAAAAAACAAATGTCTGTGATGACATTGAATCAATGTGGAAAACAGTTTGGATTTGCAAAAAGTCATCGACGTAAGGGAAGTTTGTATTTTTTCACCTAACTTTGAACCTAAATCCAATGACAGGGTGACATTTTTTGTTGAATTCAGTTTGAATTCAGGTTAGTAGCTCAACCAAATGTAAATCAAACAAGACGTTGAACTGATGTCTGTGCCCAGTGCCCAGTGGGAATAGTGTCTGATTCTACTTCCTTAAAATGGTAGCTTATATTTAATTTGACCAGTTGAGTAACTTGACAAAGACTCTTAGTGAGGTTATGCTATTTCCTGTTTCATCACTAATAACACATTTCACATTTCTTCACAGCAGTCAACATTACATTTTTTCAGCTGCCAGTACTCTCCACAGTGGTCAACACTGTAAGAGAAGCAGAACAGTGATTCAGTAAAACACACACATACACACACTGATATCAGTTCAAATATTGTTTGTTGGATATTAAATGCAAGGGAGCAACTTTGGTTTTAGAAGTGGGGGGGGGCAATTTAAAAAAAAAATCCCAGTTGGATAAACACTCCAAAGAGCCTACCCGACCGCTCGGAGGCATCTGCATGGTCCTAAAGCACACCGTTTTGTATACCGTTTTGTATACACCGTTGCCTCATTTTGTATCACATTCCAATTATAAATCGGGGGGGGGGGGGGGGGGGCACAAAATGCCATTTCAGAATGTGGCTGGGACATGTCCCCCCAGTCCCCAGTGAAAGTTGCGCCCCTGATTAAATGGTTAGAACTAACCCAGGAAACCTGAACCAAAATTGTCCATGTCACACATGCATTGACACAAACTCCACAAACCCTCACCACATACTTGAGTTTCTCCAATCTCTAGTGTGGATCCTCCAGTCCAACAGAGAGCTGCTTCGCTCCGGACTCTCCTGGGATATTGTAGCTCAGGTCCAGCTCTCTCAGGTAGGAGGGGTTTGACCTCAGAGCTGAGGCCAGAGAAGCACAGCCTTTCTTTGTGACCAGACAGCGTGACAACCTGCAGATTTTATCACATATTTACACCCTCTAGTGGTGAAAAGGGAAATGGCAGGTGACATTTGCATGTAAAAATGACCTCATAACAATAATACTACAATCACATAATTCTATAACTAAAAACATTTGACTTCAATAAGTAAAGCATCTTGAAAATAAAAATAAACAATATCAAAAGATTGTGTATTTCTTCCTCTTCCAAACATTAATTTGCAGTTAGGTAACTATGACATTTAAATTCAGCTGAGACCAAACTCATTAGTCTGATATTGTCCTCTATAAATACTTGTAGATCACATAATTAACTATCCCCTTTAGTGAACTAATACAGACTACTGACCTCAGTGTCTGCAGTTTGCAGTGTGGATTCTCCAGTCCAGCACAGAGCAGCTCCACTCCTGAATCCTGCAGGTTGTTGTCACTTAAGTCCAACTCTCTTAGGTTTGAGGTTGAGTTGAAAGCTGAGGCCAAGGCTTCACAGCATTTCACAGTGAGGTTACACCCATTAAGCCTTTGAAAAGTAAAACACAATGAACATGAATTTAGACAACTGTGTGTACATGTAGCAGAACATTTGAGAATCAACAATGAATATGTAATTTGCTCATGTGGATTCTAACTGATGATATATACAGTACCAGTCAAAAGTTTGGACACACCTACTCATTCAAGGGTTTTTCTTTATTTTTACTATTTAATAGAATAATAGTGAAGACATCAAAACTATGAAATAACACATACGGAATCATGTAGTAACCAAAAAAGTGTTAAACAAATCGAAATATATTTTATATTTGAGATTCTTCAAAGTAGCCACCCTTTGCCTTGATGACAGCTATGCACGCTCTTGGCATTCTCTCAACCAGCTTCATGAGGTAGTCACTTGGAATGCATTTCAATTAACAGGTGTGCCTTCTTAAAAGTTAATTTGTGGGATTTATTTCCTTCTTAATGCGTTTGAGCCAATCAGGTGTGTTGTGACAAAGTAGGGGTGGTATACAGAAGATAGACGTATTTGGTAAAAGACCAAGTCCATATTATGGCAAGAACAGCTCAAATAAGCAAAGAGAAACGACAGTTCATTACTACTTTAAGACATTTACATTTACATTTTAGTCATTTAGCAGACGCTCTTATCCAGAGCGACTTAAGACATGAAGGTCAGTCAATACGGAACATTTCAAGAACTTTCAAAGTTTCTTCAAGTGCAGTCGCAAAAACCATCAAGCGCAATGATGAAACTGGATCTAATGAAGACCCAGAGTTTTCTCTGCTGCAGAGGAAAGTTCATTGGAGTTACCAGCCTCAGAAATTGCAACCCAAATAAATGCTTCACAGAGTTCAAGTAACGGACACATCTCAACATCAACTGTTCAGAGGAGACTGCGTGAATAAGGCCTTCATGGTCGAAATGCTGTAAAGAAACCACTACTAAGGGACACCAATAATAAGAAGAGTCTTGCTTGGGCCAAGAAACACGAGCAATGGACATTACACTGGTGGAAATCTGTCCTTTGGTCTGATGAGTCCAAATTTTAGATTTTTGGTTCCAACCACCGTGTCTTTGTAAGACGCAGAGTAGGTGAACGGATTATCTCTGCATGTGTAGTTCCCACGGTGAAGCATGGAGGAGGAGGTGTGATGGTGCTTTGCTGGTGACACTGTCAGTGATTTATTTAGAATTCAAGGCACACTTAATCAGCATGGCTACCACAGCATTTTGCAGCAATACGCCATCACATCTGGTTTGCGCTTAGTGGGACTATCATTTGTTTTTCAACAGGACAATGACCCAACACACCTCCAGGCTGTGTAAGGGCTATTTGACCAAGAAGGAGAGTGATGGAGTGCTGCATCAGATGACCTGGCCTCCACAATCACCCGACCTCAACCCAATTAAGATGGATTGGGATGAGTCGGACCGCAGAGTGAAGGAAAAGAAGCCAACAAGTGCTCAGCATATGTGGGAACTCCTTCGAGACTGTTGGAAAAGCATTCCAAGTGAAGCTGGTTGAGAGAATGCCAAGAGTGGGCAAAGCAAAAACATTTAGATGAAAACATCTGAAATATATTTTCATTTGTTTAACACTTTTTTGGTTACTACATGATTCCATATGTGTTATTTCATAGTTTTGATGTCTTCATTATTATTCTACAATGTAAAAAATAGTAAAAATAAAGAAAAACCCTTGAATGAGTAGGTGTGTCCAAACTTTTGACTGGTACTGTATATATATATATATTTTTTTTAAACATGTATTTACAGAACAGTTGTGGAGGCTTTGACCACTTGCAGCAGCCTCAGAAGACCTTCCTCTGATCTGGAGTATTTCTTCAGGTCAAACACATCCAGCTCCTCTTCTGAAGTCAGCAACACAAAGACCAGAGCTGACCACTGTGCAGGTGACAGTTTGGTTTTGGACAGATTTCCTGAATGCAGGTATCTTTGGATCTCCTCCACTAGAGAATGGTCATTCAGTTCATTCAGGCAGTGGAACAGATTGATGCACCTCTCTGGAGAGGGAGTGTTCCTGATCTTCTTCTTGATGTACTTGATTGTTTCCTCATGGCACAGTGAGCTGCTTCTGGTGCTTCTTGTCTTTGTCAGTAGACCTTGTAAGTGCTTCTGATTGGACTCCAGTGAGAGGCCCAGAAGGAAACGGAGGAACAGGTCCAGGTGTCCATTCTCACTCTGTAAGGCTTTATCCACTGCAATCTGGTGGAAGGTGAAAGCAGGGTTCAACGTGAACTTCATTTTAATATTTCTGATGAAGAATTGGTCTTTGGTCATTGGGTTTTCATTGCTGTTGTTGAAGGAGAGGAAAACGTATAACGCAGCCAGAAACTCCTGAACGCTCAGATGCACGAAGCAGTACACCTTGTCCTGGAACGGCCCATAGTCCTCCCTAAAGATCTGTGTGCACAGTCCTGAGTACACTGAAGCTTCAGTGACATCAATACCACACTTTTTCAGGTCTGCCTCATAGAAAATGAGGTTGCCATTTTCTAGCTGGTTAAAAGCAAGTTTCCCCAGTGCCATGAAGCTCTCTTTATACAAGTGTGGATCTCGCTCACCTTTCTTGTGATATTTCTCATTCTTCTGTTTGATCTGAAATACCAGTAACCCAATAAATAATTGAGTCAGAGTCTTGGGCATCTCCTCATTCTTATCTGTACTCAACACATGCTCCAGAACTGAAGCTAAGATCCAACAGAAGACTGGTATGTGACACATGATGTGGAGGCTCCTTGATGTCTTTATGTGTGAGAGGATTCTGTTGGCCAGGTCCTCATCCCTGTATCTGTTCCTGAAGTACTCCTCCTTCTGTGGCTCATTGAACCCTCGTACCTCTGTCACCTGGTCAACACACTCAGGAGGGATGTGATTGGTTGCTGCAGGTCTGGAGGTTATCCAGAGGAGAGCAGGTGGAAGCAGATTCCCATTGATGAGGTTTGTCAGCAGCACGTCCACGGAGGTTGGCTCTGTGACATCACACCAGCTCTGACAGTTGTCGTAGTCGAGTGTCAGTCGGCACTCATCCAGACCATCAAGGACAAACAAAACTTTGTACTCGCTCTCATTGTAGTTTCTTGGTTTTTGCAATTTTGTTAAAATGTGATTCAAAAAGTCCCTCTCAATCACTCTAGTCTCTCTGACACATTTATGTAGAAGTTCCACTAAACTGTACTTTTTCCCCCTCAGCAAATTCAGCTCCCGAAAAGGGAGTGAAATTATGAATTGGATATCCTGATTGGCTTTCCCTTCAGCCCAATCCAGAATGAACTTCTGCACAGCAACTGTTTTTCCAATGCCAGCGACTCCCTTTGTCAGCACAGTTCTGATAGGTTTGTCTTTTCCAGGTGATTGTTTGAAGATGTCATTGCAGATGATTTTAGCCTCTGGTCTTGCTGGATTCTTGGATGTCATCTCAATCTGTCTCACCTCATGTTCATTATTGACCCCTCCACTTCCTCCCTCTGTGATGTAGAGCTCTGTGTAGATCTCATTGAGAAGTTGCTTATCGCCCTGCTTTGCCACCCCGTTGAATACATGCTGAAACTTCTCTTTTAGTTTCAGTTTGAGTTCTTGTTGGTACTTCTCAACAACTTCATCCGAAGGACCTGACAATGGTTATAGAATAGTTAGCAAGTAGGCAAGCATATGCTGTTCTCTAGATGCTCAACAATACACAATAAACAAATATATTTTTAGTTTATTTTACATTATATCTGGTTATTGGAAAAATCTAAGCACATGAAATTAATGCACATTTAAAAGAAAGGGGTAGTTTTACAGGGTTAGCCAATAACAAACTGTATATAACTTATTTTAGAATGTATATAGAATTTCTTATTTCAACAATACAGTATAATGTATATTTATTTGCTCAAAACCTTAGAGACACACGCACCTATGAATTCTGAGTTTCCTGTTGGACAGTCTCTTTTTAGCTTCTCAGCGAGATCGTTACGGCTCATCTTCTTCAGGACCTCCAGTGTGATCTTCACAGCCCCATTTTCCCTGTATTTCTGCACCATCTGATCCACTGTGTCCTGTCTGTCAGATTTCTCCAGCTGGCCCATCTTGGACTGAAGGAAGCCATCCAGCAGGTTATCTATAGTTAGATGCCACTTAAAGTTCTTCAGCTCCTCAGAGCCAAGATCATCCAGAATGGCCAGGAGCCGCTCTTTAATAGATGGGGTCATTGTAGGTCAGTGGAAACTGTTAAACAACAGAGCATGTAGCATCATAATCTACACCCCCAGACCAAGGCCCCAACATCTGCACTATTGTGAGAAACAGTACTATTATTATTTGCTATGACTTACATTACTACTATTTTCCACTTAATATTTAGTAAAACATTTAGATCTACCCCAGTAGAAAATAGGACAAACCATTTAAAACTCAGATGTCCTCTGGTGGCATTTACACATATTGTAAACTACCATTAGATACATTTTGATTTCAAACACATACTTAGTCCTGTTAAAAAAAGGTAAGAACCGTGGGATTCTGGTACAACAACGTGACTATGACAGAGCAACAGCCGGTAAAGAAAAGCTATTAAAAAAAATAAGTGTTTACTGTATTTTTGGAATTGGTTCCAAAATTGTCCCCATGTTGGGGAATAAGAGGTTTGAAAGTCTAGGTTTGAAATAAAATACGTGTTACCAATTACCATTCCAAAAGGATATAAAAAATATATAAATAAATAATTGTCATATCTTTTATCTAATGGTGGTGTTCTAAACATGTGTAAAAGCCTTTTTAACCCCTGTAGGTCTGAGCCTTTAGATCGCAATATCTACTAAGCTAACATATGGATTTGTATTAAGATGGTCATAAAATTGATCATTTAGCTATTTGATTTTGAATTTTAGGATCCCTGTAGGTACATTTTTTTTATAAAACAATTTGATGAAACATTGAATTTGGCCTTTACTGCTATAGCCCATAGAAGCGCATTGAATAACACATTCATAAATGGCAAAACAGACAGTCAAAAAATAAATCATAAGTGTCTGTCCGGAAGATGGCGGCCGTTTTATGGACTCTTAACCAACCGTGCTATTTTGTGTGTTTTTTCGCACTGTTTGTAACTTATTTTGTACATAATGTTGCTGCTACCGTCTCTTATGACCGAAAAGAGCTTCTGGACATCAGAACAGCGATTACTCACCTTGAACTGGACAAATAATTTTTCTTTAATGAGTCGGACGAGAGGGATTTTCTCCAGACACCCGACAGGGCTCTCATCCCCGTCATTCGCAGTAGAAAGAAAAGGAGATATTGCGGAAGGAGATTGGGGTGCCTGGTAAGGAGCCGGTGACGAGTGGCTAATCTGCCTTTGCCATCAATACTATTGTCCAATTTACAATCACCTGATAATAAAGTGGACGAATTACAGGCACGAATATCCTACCAACGGGACATTAAAAACTGTAATATCTTATGTTTCACCGAGTTGTGGCTGAACGACGACATGGATAACATACAGCTGGCGGGTTATACACTGTATCGGCAGGATAGAACAGCAGCCTCTGGTAAGACAAGGGGTGGCGGTCTATGCAAAGGAAATCTCAAGGTTTTGCTCGCCTGAGGAAGAGTATCTCATGATAAGCTGTAGACCACACTATCTACCAAGAGAGTTTTCATCCATTGTCTTCGTAGCTGTCTATATACCACCACAAACCGATGCTGGCACTAAGACCGCACTCAATTAACTGTATACGGCCATAAGCAAACAGGAAAACGCTCATCAAGAGGCGGCACTCCTAGTGGCCGGGGACTTTAATACAGGGAAACTTAAATCAGTATAACCTCATTTCTACCAGCATGTTAAATGTGCAACCAGAGGGAAAAAAACCTCCAGACCACCTTTACTCCACACACAGAGACCCGTACAAATCTCTCCCTCGCCCTCCATTTGGCAAATTTGACCATAATTCTATCCTTCTGATTCCTGCTTATAAGCAAAAACGAAAGCAGGAAGCACCAATGACTCGTCAATAAAAAAAGTGGTCAGATGACGCAGATGCTAAGCTACAGGACTGTTTTGCTAGCACAGACTGGAATATGTTCCGGGATTCTTCAGATGGCATTGAGGAGTTTACCACATCAGTCACTGGGTTCATCAATAAGCGCATCGATGACGTTGTCCCCACAGTGACTGTACGTACATACCCCAACCAGAAGCCATGGATTACAGGCAACATCCACACTGAGCTAAAGGGTAGAGCCTTCGCTTTCAAGGAGCGGGACTCTAACCCGGAAGCTTATAGGAAATCCCGCTATGGCCTCCGACGAACCATCAAACAGGCGAATCGTCAATACAGGACTACGATTGAATCGTACTACACCGGCTCCGATGCTCGTCGGCTGTGGCAGGGCTTGCGAACTATTACAGACTACAAAGGGAAGCACAGCCGCGAGCTTCGAAGCAAGTAACACTGAAACATTACATTTACATTTAAGTCATTTAGCAGACGCTCTTATCCAGAGCGACTTACAAATTGGTGCATTCAACTTAGGATAGCCAGTGGGACAACCACATCTCGATCACATGCATGAGAGCATCAGCTGTTCCGGACGACTGTGTAATCACGCTCTCCATAGCCGATGTGAGTAAGACCTTTAAACAGGTCAACATTCACAAGACCGCAGGGCCAGACGGATTACCAGGACGTGTCTTCACTGACATTTTCAACCTCTCCCTGTCTGAGTCTGTAATACCAACATGTTTCAAGCAGACCACCATAGTCCCAATGCCCAAGAACACTAAGGTAACCTGCCTAAATGACTATCGACCCGTAGCACTCACGTCTGTAGCCATGAAGTGCTTTGAAAGGCTGGTCAAGGCTCTCATAATCACCATTATCCCAGAAACCCTAGACCCACTCCAATTTGCATACCGCCCAAACAGATCCACAGATGATGCAATCGCTATTGCACTCCACACTGCCCTTTCACGCCTGGACAAAAGGAACACCTATGTGAGAATCCTATTCATTGACTACAGCTCATTGTTCAACACAGGGGATGTAGCTCAGTTGGTAGAGCATGGCGTTTGCAACGCCAGGGTTGTGGGTTCGATAAAATAATGTATGCGCTAACTGTAAGTCGCTCTGGATAAGAGCGTCTGCTAAATGACTAAAATGTAAAAAATAGTGTTCCTCATCACTAGGCTAAGGACCCTGGGACTAAACACCTCCCTCTGCAACTGGATCCTGGACTTCCTGACGGGCCGCCCCCAGGTGGTAAGGGTAGGTAACAACACATCAGCAAAGCTGATCCTCAACACGGGTTCCGTCAGGGGTGCGTGCTCAGTCCCCTCCTGTACTTCCTGTTCACCCATGACTGCATGGCCAGGCACGACTCCAACACCATCATTAAGTTTGCCGATGACACAACAGTGGTAGGCCTGATCACCGACAACGACGAGACAGCCTTTAGGGAGGAGGTCAGAGACCTGGCATGTGGTGCCAGGACAACAACCTCTCCCTCAACATGATCAAGACAAAGGAGATGATTGTGGACTACAGGAAAAAGAAGAGGACCGAGCACGCCCCCATTCTCATCGACAGGGCTGTAGTGGAGCAGGTTGAGAGCTTCAAGTTCCTTGGTGTCCACATCACCAACAAACTAACATGGTCCAAGCACACCAAGACAGTCGTGAAGAGGGCACGACAAAACCTATTCCCTCTAAGGAGACTGAAAAGATTTGGCATGGATCCTCAGATCCTCAAAAGGTTCTACAGCTGCACCATCGAGAGCATCCTGACTGGTTGCTTCACTGCCTGGTATGACAACTGCTCGGCCTCTGACCGCAAGGCACTACAGAGGGTAGTGCGTAAGGCCCAGTACATCAATTGGGCCAATTTTCCTGCCATCCAGGACCTCTATACCAGGCGGTGTCAGAGGAAGGCCCTAGTCATAGACTGTTCTCTCTGCTACCGCACGTCAAGACGTACCGGAGCACCAAGTCTAGGTCCAAGAGGCTTCTAAACAGCTTCTACCCCCAAGCCATAAGACTCCTGAACATCTAATCAAATGGCTACCCAGACTATTTGCATTGCCCCCCCCCCCCTCTTTTACGCTGCTGCTACTCTGTTTATTATCTATGCATAGTCACTTCAATAACTCTACCTACATGTACATATTACCTCAATTACCTTGACTAACCGGTGCCCCCGCATATTGACTCGGTTAGGGTTAGGGTTAGTGTTAGGGTTAGGGTTAGGGTTAACCCTGTATATAGCCTCGCTATTGTTGTTTTTACTGCTGCTCTTTAATTATTTGTTACTTTTATTTCGTATTATTTCATATTGTATTTTTTGTGATTTTTTTTGGTATTCTTTCTAAAAACTGCATTGTTGTTTAAGGGCTTGTAAATAAGCATTTCACTGTAAGGTCTACACCTGTTGTATTCGGCGCATGTGATCAATACAATTTGATTCGATTTGATTTTTATATCTAGGAGACATAGTCTAAGAAAACTCAGGGGGAAAAAAAGATTTCGATTTTGGTCACGTTATTTTTGGCACATTTGACCCCCTATGCACGTTTTGCCTGAGGCTTGCAGATGTCATAGAGCCAAACAACTGTCATGTTCATGAGAGTCTCCCCTTTCGATATTGGTGACATTCGTTTGTAGCTCACACGGTTCGGGTTTTACTCTCTCATGTGTAGAAAAAATATCAGTTACACAAGCCCCATGTTCTAGAATAGGCGCAAAACTTCACATCGGCGGAAAGAGGGGATTGAGCTGAAGCCACCACACATACCGGTAAATCTCTAGTATAAACACACGGGGAGCTATTCAATATTCAAAATGACAGTGCAGGGCTTTCAAAAACAACTGGGAACTCTGAAATCTCCCACTTCCGACTTCAGTGCTTTCGCGACAACTGGGAAGTCAAAGAAAATGAGCTCTGACTGGGATAAAATCATTTTGAATGGTCATCCTACTCGGAATTCCAAGTCTGGAACTCTGGCCTCTTTCAAGAGGTCCGACCTGAAGATCACTGATGTCATGATTTGACCTCGTTTTTTTCCAAGTCCCCAGTTGTCTTGAAAGCACCATGTGCAACGTGCCATGGGTCTGCCATGCCTTCATTTATCGTTTTACAGGAACGATATGCAGTACGTATGAGGAGAAAGCTGAAGTCGTAACCCTTTCACTGATGTAATCCGATCTCATGTCTGATTCCCAGTTCATCCACTAGATCACGGTAGAAGATCAAATGACGTGACTTGGCCAATTGAAACCAGATGCGTCTAGTTTGATCTGGTTTGGGTAGTACCTCACTGTCCGAAAATGACTGAACGGATTTTCAAGCCTGACATCTTAAAATGACCCTAGCAATGGTTCTTTATATAACTTTAATGATGTTTCTCGAAATCTTTACACATTAATACAAAATTTAATGTCTTGAGTCAATAAGTATTCAACCCCTTTGTTATGGTAAGCCTAAATAAGTTCAGGAGTAAAAATGTGCTTAACAAGTCACATAAGTTGCATGGACTCACTCTGTGTGCAATAATAGTGTTTACCATGATTTTTAAATGACTACCTCATCTCTGTACCCCACACATACAATTATCTATAAGATCCCTCAGTTGAGCAGTGAATTTCAAACACAGATCCAACCACGTAGACCAGGGAGGTTTTCCAATGCCTCGCAAAGAAGGGCACCTATTGGTAAACAAACGATACGTGACGTCCAAGGCAGCACAACACAACATACCTTAACACGGAACAAGATCCCACAACCCACTAGTGCCAATAGGCTGCCAAAGTATGGTCCCCAATCAGAGACAACGAGCTACAGCTGCCTCTGATTGGGAACCACCCAGGCCAACATAGATCTACACGATCTAGATCTAAACATAGAAAATCAACATAGCAAAACACAACACAGAAAATACACACCCTGACTCAACAAATACGAGTCCCCAGAGTCAGGGCGTGACAAAAATATTTGTTTACTGGAATTTGTCTTTCAGCATCAGTAGAACACACCTGACTGTCCTCCACCAGTCATACAAGGAGAATGGTCCTGTGCCTCCCATCAGAAAGAGAGCCGGCCCAAGCAAGAACAGGTTACACCTGAAGCACGAGGACTTGCAGCGAGTTGTGAACTTCATCAACAACTACGCAGAGGATAATGCAATAGTATTACCAGGACGCCACCCAGGACACAAACCCTTTGGTGGAAAGCTGCTGCCATCTCATGTGACAGAAGCAGCGGTGTGGCATCTCTACAAGGAATCGATGACAACACTTGGTATGTAAAGCATAAACAACACGTCTTTTGATTATTTTAATTTACCTCCAACATGATTGGCACTACTTTTATTGATCTCACATTATTTGTGTATTTTCCAGAGGTTCGTGTAGTCGGGCTGTCTTCCATCGGGAATCTGTGGAGAAAATTGCTGCCCCACATCTCAAGCACTAAGCCCAGGACAGACCTGTGCTGGCAGTGCCATAGGAATAACTATTAGGTCTTCAGATCTGCCAGTCTGCCAGAAGATGTTAAATCAGCCAAGCTGAAGAAGCAAGAGAAGCATCTCCTGCTTGTTCAGAGTGAACGGTCTGTCTACCAGAAGATGGTTGCTGACTGCAAGACCACCTGTCAAGACCTGCAGTTGTCTCTGGAGGGCCCTACTGAACCAGCAAGCAAAGACATCAGGATGCATTACTGCTTTGATTTAGCTCAACAAGTAAGCAACATTTCCTCCTTCATACTGATTAAGGACATATATACACTACTGTCACATCTCCTCCTTCACATTGCCTCTTCATATCCTCAGTACTCGTCACAACTACCAGTCAAAAGTTACTCATTCCAGGGTTTTTCTTTATTTTTAGTGTTTTCTACATTGTAGAATAATAGTGAAGACGTCAAAACTATGAAATAACACATATGGAATCATGTAGTAACCAAAAAAGTGTTAAACAAATCAAAATATATTTCAGATGTTTTCATCTAAATGTTTTATTTGAGATTCTTCAAAGTAGCTGTCATGATCATCGTTACAGGAAGCGGACCAAGGCGCAGCGTGTGATACAAACATGACTTTATTTTAATTAACGAACAAACCAAAACACGACTCGTGAAGTCCAACGGTTAAACATACCGAAACGGAACAAAAACCCACAACACCCACAGGAAAACATACAGATTAAATATGGCTCCCAATCAGAGATAACGAGCCGACAGCTGACACTCGTTACCTCCGATTGGGAGTCATTGACCAAACATAGAAATAAACCCAACAGAAATACAAACATAGAAATACACCCAACGAATGAACACACCCTGGCTCAAATTACAGAGTCCCGGAGCCAGAGCGTGACAGTACCCCCCCCCTAAAGGCGCGGACTGCGACCGCGCCTCAATACGGGCTAAACAAGGGAGGGCTGGGTGGGCATACCTCCTCGGCGGTGGCTCTGGCTCTGGCCTTGATCCCCACCTCCTCTCCCACCCCCCAAAGTACCCCTGGTCCTGTCTAGCCCCGCTGGCCGGAGCCGGACTGACGACACGCGCCCCTGGCTTGGTGCGTGGAGGACGAACGGGCCTTACCAGGCTGACGACGCGCACCACTGCCTTGGCGCGGGGAGCAGGAATGGGCCGGACCGGGCTGACGAAGCGCACCCCTGACTTGGTGCGGAGAGCGGAACCGGGCCGGACAGGGCTGACGAAACGCACCACAGACTTGGTGCGGGGAGCAGGACTGGGCCGGATAGGGCTGACGAAGCGCACCACAGACCTGGTGCGGGGAGCAGGAACGGGCAGAGCCGGGCTGACGAGACGCACCACAGACTTGATGCGGGGAGCAGGGACAGGCCGGGCTGAACTGGCGACGTGCACCACAGACCTGGTGCGGAGAGCAGGAACGGGCAGAGCCGGGCTGACGAGACGCACCACAGACTTGATGCGGGGAGCAGGAATGGGCCGGACTGGACTGACGACGCACACCACTGGCTTGGTGCGGGAAGCTTGGATGGGCCGGACTGTACTGGGGACACACACCACTGGCCCTACACCGGGATCTGGAACGGGCCGGACCGGACTGGCAACACACGCCAGTACCTCTCGCCGTGCCTCTACTTCCTCCATCCCCTCTTTGACCAGTGGCCCCCGTAACCCGGCGGCCTTCTCCGGCAACCCACTGGACCGCTCTATCGCGGCCTCCTGCTGGTCCGCCGTCGTGAGCCCCCCCCTAAAAATTTTCGGGGCGTCTCTCCTACCCGTGGCCCAGGTCTCCATGTCCCTCGCCAGCTTCTCGCCCTTCTGCCATAATGTCAAGCCCCTCTCTTCCTCACTCGGCTTGACCCAGTCCAGGAGGCGAAGGAGATCTGTGAGGGATCTCCCCGGCGATGGCTCCTGGACACGCTGCTTGGTCCCATCTTGGTGGGTTTTTCTGTCACGATCGTCGTTACAGGAAGCGGACCAAGGCGCAGCGTGTGATACAAACATGACTTTATTTTAATTAACGAACAAACCAAAACACGACTCGTGAAGTCCAACGGTTAAACATACCGAAACGGAACAAAAACCCACAACACCCACAGGAAAACATACAGATTAAATATGGCTCCCAATCAGAGATAACGAGCCGACAGCTGACACTCGTTACCTCCGATTGGGAGTCATTGACCAAACATAGAAATAAACCCAACAGAAATACAAACATAGAAATACACCCAACGAATGAACACACCCTGGCTCAAATTACAGAGTCCCGGAGCCAGAGCGTGACAGTAGCCATGCCTTGATGACAACTTTGCACACTCTTGGCGTTCTCTCAACCAGCTTCATGAGGTAGTCACCTGGAATGCATTTCAATTAACAGGTGTGCCATGTTAAAAGTTAATTTGTGGAATTTCTTTCCTTCTTAATGCGTTTGAGCCAATCAGTTGTGCTGTGACAAGGTAGGGGTGGTATACAGAATATAGCCCTATTTGGTAAAATACCAAGTCCATATTATGGCAAGAACAGCTCAAATATGCAAAGAGAAACGACATTCCATCATTACTTTAAGACATGAAGGTCAGTCAATCCGGAAAATGTCAAGAACTTTGAACGTTTCTTCAAGTGCAGTCGCAAAAACCATCAAGCGCTATGATGAAACTGGCTCTCATGAGGACCGCCACAGGAAAGGAAGACCCAGATTTACCTCTGCAGCAGAGGATAAGTTCATTAGAGTTAACTGCACCTCAGATTGCAGCCCAAATAAATTCTTCACAGAGTTCAAGTAACAGACACATCTCAACATCAACTGTTCAGAGGAGACTGCGTGAATCAGGCCTTCATGGTCGAATTGCTGCAAAGAAACCTCTACTAAAGGACACCAATAATAAGAAGAGACCTGCTTGGGCCAAGAAACACAAGCAATGGATATTAGAACGGTGGAAATTTGAGTCCAAATTTGAGATTTCTGGTTCCAACTGCCATGTCTTTGCGAGACGCGGGTTTATTTTACGGTGTATTTCCCACCGTAAAGCATGGAGGAGGTGTTATGGTGTGGGGGTGTGGGGGTGCTTTGCTGGTGACACTGTCTGTGATTTATTTAGAATTCAAGGCACACTTAACCAGCATGGCTACCACAGCATTATGAAGCAATACGCCATCCCATCTGGTTTGGGATTTAGTGGGACTATGATTTGTTTTTCAACAGGACAATGACCCAACACACCTCCAGGCTGTGTAAGGGCTATTTGACCAAGAAGGAGAGTGATGGAGTGCTGCATCAGATTACCTGGCCTCCACAATACCCCGACCTCAACCCAATTGAGATGGTTTGGGATGAGTCGAATGGCAGAGTGAAGGAAAAGCAGCCAACAAGTGCTCAGCATATGTGGGAACTCCTTCAAGACTGTTGGAAAAGCATTCCAGGTGAAGCTGGTTGAGAGAATGCCAAGAGTGTGCAAAGCTGTCATCAAGGCAAAGGGTGGCTATTTGAAGAATCTCCAATATAAAATATATTTAGATTTGTTTAACATTTTTTTGATTACTACATGATTCCATATGTGTTATTTCATAGTCTTCACTATTATTCTACAATTTAGTTTGAAAATAAAGAAAAAACCATTGAATGAGTAGGTGTGTCCAAACTTTTGACTGGTACAGTAGATTCCCTTGTTCATGCGTGGTTTGGATGGACCAGTTCATCACCGGGGGCGAGTTCCCAGTCATCAGCACTATCTGCAGTGCCTCTATTCACATCACTGTCTCCTAACACACACGTCAGACGTTGCTGCTACTATTTATTTGTTTATCCTGCTGCTCAGCCACTTTACCCCTGATTGTATGCATGTAACTACCTCATCTGTCAACAGTATCACTGATATTGTTATTGATAATGTTCTTGTACATACTGTATATTATTTATTAATATATTATTATTATTTATTACTGTATATTATTTCTCTACTGGCATTGACACTATCTATTTTTGATATTGCTACTATGCATGTAACCATTTGGCTGTACCGTTTACACCTTCTGTAGGGACCCATCCACTTAGCGAGATGTGGCTGGGGGTTATAGCATTTCTTTAACATGACCCCATCAATTTAGACAAGTGTGTCTGGGTAAGCGTCATCTAATATTTATACAATATTTTTTAATCTGGACACTTTCTGTTTACATGGAATTGTTCCTTATTTTAGGCTACTACTTTTACCACTTTTAGTCTTCATCTTTACTACACTACTCACTCTGTTTAGCACATGACCTCACATGTGAATCCTTAAAGAGATGGGTGGGGCTAAAGCTTAAGAGGGTGTGAACGATGATGAATGGGTTTAGACAAAGAAGAGCGTAGGTTTCTTTGTCTAACATAACATAGGTACAGCGAATCCCCTTATTGTATGGGACACCTTTAAATGTGCCTTTAGAGGCCATGCAATTCAGTACTCATCTCGAAAACAAAAGCAATTTAGGTCAAAAGAGTTTATACTAAGAAAGGAAATAGAAAGTCTAACAGAACAGATAGATGGCAATAAAAACTGTAACATAGAGGCTCAGAATAAATTAGAGGAAAAACAAAAAGAAATGGAAAAACTTATTCAAGAAAGATCAAGTGTAATATATTATAAAAATAAAGCAAACTGGATGGAATATGGGGAAAAATGCACAAAATTCTTTTTTAATCTTCAACATAGGAATGCTACCAAAAAGAACTTAATGAAACTGGTTACAATTGACGGAGTCACCCATAATTCACCTAATGATATTTTGAAGGAAGAAACAAAGTACTTTAAGCATATGTTTTCTTTTCAGTCGCCTCCATCTCCTCTAACTGAAGCTAATTGTAGAGATTTTTTTTCTATTGATAATGTCAAATTAACAGCCACACAGAAAGACTCATGTGAAGGTGAAATTACAGAGGAGGAACTTCTGGATGCAATTAAAGACTTTAAGTCCGGGAAAACTCCAGGGTTGGATGGCATACCAATCGAGGTATACCAAACCTTTTTTGATATACTAAGAGGACCGTTATTAGCATGTTTTAACCACTCCTATGTAAATGGTAGATTATCTGACACTCAAGAAGAAGGTCTGATCTCATTATTACTGAAACAGGATACAAGTGGAAAATATAAAGATCCAGTCCATTTACAAAATTGGAGGCCCCTTACACTTCAGTGTTGTGATGCAAAAATCCTAGCAAAATGTATAGCGCATAGAATTAAAAAGGTATTGTCGGATATTATTCATTCTAATCAGACAGGGTTTTTACATGGAAGATACATTGGAGATAATATAAGGCAAGTATTGGAAACAATAGAACACTATGGAAAATATGGGAAACCAGGCCTGCTATTCATAGCAGACTTCGAAAAGGCATTTGATAAAGTTCGACTGGGATTTATATATAAATGCCTGGAGCATTTCAATTTTGGAGAATCTCTTATAAAATGGGTCAAAATCATGTATAGTAACCCTAGGTGTAAAATAGTAAATAATGGCTATTTCTCAGAAAGTTTTAAACTGTCAAGAGGAGTGAAACAAGGTTGTCCACTATCGGCATATCTATTTATAGTGGCCATCGAGATGTTAGCTATTAAAATCAGATCCAATAATAATATCAGAGGATTAGAAATACAGGGCTTAAAAACAAAGGTGTCATTGTACGCAGATGATTCATGTTTTCTTTTAGATCCACAACTAGAATCCCTCCACAGCCTCATAGAGGATCTAGATACATTTTCTAACCTCTCTGGATTAAAACCAAATTATGACAAATGTACTATATTACGTATTGGATCACTAAAAAATACAATTTTTACATTACCATGTAGTTTACCAATAAAATGGTCTGATGGTGATGTGGATATACTCGGAATACATATCCCAAAGGAAATAAATGATCTCACTTCAATACATTTTAATAGAAAGTTAGCAAAAATAGATAAGATCTTACTACCATGGAAAGGAAAATACCTGTCAATTTGTGGAAAAATCACCCTGATTAACTCTTTAGTATTATCCCAGTTTACCTATTTGCTTATGGTCTTGCCTACGCCTAGCAAACAGTTTTTTAAATTATATGAGAAAAAAATATTCAATTTTATTTGGAACGGCAAGCCAGACAAAATTAAAAGAGCATATTTATATAATGAATATGAATTCGGAGGACAGAAATTATTAAATATTAAAGCATTAGACCTATCACTAAAATCTTCAGTCATCCAAAAGTTATACTTAAATCCGAACTGGTTCTCAAGCAAATTTGTAAGACTGTCTCACCCACTGTTCAAGAAAGGCCTTTTTCCCTTTATTCAGATTACAACCTCTCACTTTCAGTTATTTGAAAAGGAAATAATCTCCCAAATGTCACTATTTCTAAAACAAGCCATAGAAAGTTGGTTGCAATTTCAATTTAATCCTCCAGAAACGACAGAACAAATAATGCAACAAATATTGTGGTTAAATTCAAATATACTAATTGACAAAAAACCTTTATTTTTTGACAGAATGTTTAAAAAATTTATAATCTTCGTAAATGATATCATCGGTAGGACTGGTGGAGTTATGTCGCACATGCAGCTAACAAAAACATATGGAAATGTCTGCTCTACCCAAAATTACAACCAAATAATTGCAGCCTTACCGCAAAAGTGGAAGAGGAAAGTTGAAGGGGGAGAAAGTAAGGAACTTGGCTGTCGGCCTTGCATTAAAGAACATAATTTGTTAAGGAAAACTGTGATAAATAAAAAAGTATATCAGTTTCACTTAAGGACCAAAGGATTGACAGCCGTCCCATATAGATTGCAAAATAGTTGGGAAGAGATCTTTGACGTACCGATCCCATGGCATAGTGTTTATGAACTGACACGCAAAACGACACCGGATTCAAAAATTAGAATCTTTCAATTTAAATTATTATATAAAATTCTTGCTACCAATAGAATGTTATTTATATGGGGGATACAATCTTCCCAGCTCTGCAGATTTTGCTGTGAAGAGATAGAATCATTAGATCATTTGTTTTGGTTCTGTCCATTTGTAGCTTGTTTTTGGACACAGGTCCAGGAATGGCTAAAGGATTGCAATATTTACCTGGAACTAACCTTGCAGATAGCATTACTGGGTGATCTGAAAAGTCATAGTCAATCAATCAATAATATAATAATACTTTTAGCAAAAATGTTTATTTTTAATTCACAATCTGTAGAAGCAATGAGAATAGAAAGGTTCAGAACTTTTGTAAAACATCACAGTACGGTTGAAATATATATGGCAAATAGAAATCCTATATGGATGGTGTTAAGAGATAGATGGGAGGTATTGAATAGAGTTGAAGGATGGGACTAATAACAAATAACAACAAATAATAACAAAGATAGCTAATAATGTAAGCCTACTGTGTCCATAATAAGTATATAGGTTGTATGTTGGGAGCTTTTGGGAAAGAGCACAGTTAGAAAGATATGGCATTTAGAAGCAAACCGGATGGACATCATGAAAATGATCGGAGTGGTTGAGAGTAGAAGAAGTTCAGGAGCAAAAAAATAAATAAATATATATATATATATATATATAGAATTATTGTAAAATTAACTCTGTCCATAAGGTGTAGATAGTAAGTATAGACCGGAAGTAGAGGCCTGGGCGTTGTTGTTCACTAATTTACTCCAAGTAGGGAAAGGATGGTGGGGTTGAAAAGTAATAAAGGGGAATATATATATAAAAAATAAAATAAAACATGGGGATTTGAAGTGATGCAGACAATTACATTGATAGAAGATACAATCTATCTGCAATATTAAGCTGATCCATTCCCCCCCCCCCCAAAAAAAAAAAAAAAAAAAGAGATTGTATCTTCTATCAATGTAATTGTCTGCAATTCTTCTTTTCTCAGAAGTGGGCCTACAGGTTTATCAACTTTCAAAGCATAATTACTTTCCCATTGTTCCTTAAATGCAGTGTACGATGTCCCATTTTCTAGCTCTGTGTCTCTGCTTTTATCCAATGGAGAAAAAAAAAAACACAATTTCAAATGTTGCTACATAAGACTGAATCAAGGCGGTCGGTCTCATTTTAGAGTAAAACTATGAAAACGCCACACTCACCCGGTTGGGAAAGATCCAGAATATAGTGATTGCCGGCCATCAAAATCAGCCTACATCTAGCCTATGTATTGCACACTGTGACATTTTATTTTTTATTTTTTTTATCATAGTATATGTATGGATGTCAACCCCAATATTCATCATCACCAATCAACTGCATTACACTTAAAAATGGCTTTAACTACCACCACCGATTTCTATACCAGCTTACAGTATGAGCATTTAGCAGAATTTTTTTCTCATCTTGAAAAAGGTAAACTTCTAAATGTTACGCAGCGAAAACAGCCAAATATATCCAAATCGGATTTTAGTTAACACTGTGGACCTGTTAGAACACGTAAATCATGACGTATTTAACTGTTAGATCAGATTTTTCAAACGATTTTTCAAATGTTAAAATACACATACACTACCTGTTTATAACTGGTGCAATTGGTATTCCATCGGTCTGATAGGCCTGTTCATTGGGCTAGTCACAAAGCAACACTTTGGTTGTCGGGATAAAGCTCTGTTTCAATGTATCCAAAAGTATCCATTAGCTACTGACTGTTCCAACTTTACAACAGTGGCAGTTCACTTGTTATGTGGGAAAGACACAGACATAGGGCGATAACCGCTCTAACCTGTTTTAACACTGTTGGGTTCTATTTTCTAAATAATTGGATTGATGGGATGACTAACTTAGAAAGAATGCATTCTTGACTGGGCTAATGTAGGTTGTGACACCTGGCAAGCTGTGATTGATGTGAAGAGCTGTTTTAGGGGGTAAAGGGAGATAGGGATTTGTGTCTCCAGATGCTGGAATATACTGGTTCTTTGTGATCTGTGAACCTTCCTTGGACGTAGGAATGGTGTCTAAGGGAGCTGGCTCTTCTCACTATGACAGGTTGTTATGATATGGACATATGCCTGGTAACAGAGATGCATCAACGGATTGACTGAGTAAGTCTAAACCACGCTCAAGTCTCTACTCTAATTGGCCAGCAGAGAAGTGGGAAATTCTCTCTGTCAGAGTATTTGAGCAACAATCTGGAACAATGGATTAGTTCTCTGGGGTGCCCTGCGAGGTATCTCAGAGAGCCCGTATATACGAAACATCATATTTACCATTGAAGGTTTTTTGCATTAATTAAAATAACTAGTATATCTTAGAAGTCGTGTTGACCTCTTTTGTTCCTAATACAAGATTTGAATTGACGCGACTTTGACAATTGGTGACCCCGACGTGATCTGGTAGAAGGGACTTCGCTGGGTAAATGTCCGGGACAAACTTAAAAGTAAGCAGATACCTATTGTTAAATAACTAAAGATCTGCAAATTGGCTTTATTAAAATTTATTTTGTGAAACACCTGTCTGATGTAAGTGAACTAAATTATGAAACTATTATGAGTAGATAAGCACAATATTGTGACATGCAAACCTGTGATGAATGTGATGTTAAAACCTTGGTACCGTAGAGTATTGTTTCACCGGCACGTACCAGAAGCCTAGGTACGGATAGGATCGGGAAATAGTACTGAAGTCTCCAGGCTAGGATCACCAGGGGTGAGAACTGGAGACACAGGGAATTATTGGCTAAGGGCGTTGGCTACTGACACATATCCATCGAGATATGGCTAGGATCAGAGGAGCGGCAAAATTTTAGTTGAGTATTGTTTTACCGACACATATCCAGAGAGATATGGCTAGGTTCGGAGAAAATACTGAAGTCCCCAGGCTAGGATCACCAGGGGTGAGAACTGTGGACACAGGGAATTATTGGCTAAGGGCGTTGGCTACTGACACATATCCATCGAGATATGGCTAGGATCAGAGGAGCGCCAAAATTTTAATTGAGTATTGTTCCTTTGACACATATTCAGAGAGATATGGCTAGGATCAAGGAAGATACTGAAGTCTCTGGACCACAAATGGTGGAACTGTGAGATACAGGGATTAATTGATCAAAGTGTAACGTTGTGGCACATATCCACTGAGATATGGCTAGGATCATAATGGCCACTTAAATGTTAGATAGTGTTACGCTACTGACACGTATCAGAAGGCTAGATACGGTTAGAGTCAGGGGGACACTGGGTGTTGTTGTATGCATGAGTGCACGAATGATCACAGACGAAATAAAATAGTGAATAGGGGTTATTAAAAATAATAAACCTGTATATTAAGATGTCTGTGGCTGTCCAAACTGTATAATTTGGGGATAACTGTTGGGTTTGTGGTTGCTTAAACCATATAACCCGTTAAAAACAATTGGGAACATAAAACTAAAGTGATGAATTGTGTGACTGAACTGAAACGGTTGAGCTGATATGTTTGAACTGTGCCGTTTGGTGTTAGACATAGCATAATTCTGGTTATAGGTGCTTGGGTTGAGGCTTTTTTGTTGATTATTTGATGTAATGTTTGACGTTTGACCCTGCAAAATACTGGTTAAACAATTAGACCAAAATAATTTGGTTTATCGTTGAGATATAGATATGCACCGACTTTGACTAATTAGGTGGGAATTATTTGATTTAAATAAATAGACTAAAGTTCTTTGAATAACGGCAGAATATTGGAAACGCGCTAAAACGAGAAACAGCTCCTCACAGCTCCTCACAAAGTCTGTTCCCCCTGGACAAGAAAAAGGTAGAGTTGCGAGGGGAGGGGCTGGAGAGAGCGAAAGTGTGGCGTTTGGAGCCAGAAAAGACTGGGAGATGGCTGGGAACGCATGTGGGTATCTGACGAGAGAATGTTCTAAACTTGCTCACCCGAGCGTCATGGGTGAGAAAGTAGAGAATGTTTACATTTTTGGTAATTTGGCAGACGCTCTTGTCTAGAGCGATTTATTGGAGCAATTGGGGTTGAGTGCCTTGCTCGAGGGCACATCGGCAGATTTTTCGCCTGGTCGGCTCGGGGATTGGAACCGGCGACCTCTCGGTTGTTGGCGCGGCGCTATTGGTCACTAAACTGCCTGCCGCCCAATATGAGTTTAAGATTGTGGCGTTGTTGGATAATGTGATTGGAATAAACTGACCATAAGTAATGTTGTTTTAGACGTAATGTATAATATAGTACAAAGCAGATGGAGGGTTCAATTGAACTAATTATAATGGTAGAGCTATCGTAGTACAGTGAGGGAACTTCATTTTGTGTCAGAGGGTAAAATGAGAAATCAGTAATATGCTATTGGTGGAGATCTATTTATCATTTCAAGGCATGGAGTAACAATCTGCATTTATGAGTGTAAATTCCACTGCTGATGTGTTGATCGAATGGGTACGATGGAGTAGTTGGTTTGGTAATGTTGAATGGACTATTTGTAGTGTGTTTTGGGGTTAAATAGAAAAAACTCACTTATTCAATAGGGAATGGGTGGAGAGAGAGAGTTTTTACGTGTATTAAAAGTTGCATAAGATAGGTCTATGAAAATATGTTACAGGTATGAATGACATTATTACCTAAGAAGGAAGATTGTAGGGACATTTCCGCGCCTCCCCATAATGCAGGAAGGAGCAGGAGAGGGGGAGGAGATGTAAGAGACAGGACATAGTTCAGATGGTAGGAATGTCATTAAGCGTATGCTGATAAACGATAGCAAGTATTTGTTTTATTAATTAGGGCCTAATCAGAGAGAACAGTTAAAGAAATTGAATAGCGAACTGAAATGGGTTAGCGGGAAAACACAAAATAGTTGGACAATTTTAGTACGATAATTTATTTTGGTTAGGATGCAAGTATGCATTGGCTGTTGTGCTGGGGAAATAGCGCCAGCCTGTGGTGGGTCCTGGATTGGTAAAACAGGGGGGACAGGAACAATAGAAGGGGAGACAGATTTTCCTAGGGGGTTGAACAAATAATTGATAATGGATCATTTGAGATGAGATCACATGTAGCAGAGTTAGGGTAATCAATTAAATAATAATTGTATACTCGAGGAATTTTGAGTGGTTTTATGGATTAGTTATGAGCAATTAGATTGATACAAACAATTATTGATGGGTTAAGACTGGGGATATATCTATCATGTTTTGTGTGTACTACCATCTTTAGATTATAACCAGGAGAAAGAGATTAGCTCATCTCAGTTAGGCAGTATTTAGGTCAAAAGAGGGAGCTGCCAAATTAAATTGAGCCTAACTATCTCTGATTGTTATTTTTCAATTGGGTT